>NC_056743.1:1364740815-1364918315 GCF_019279795.1 Protopterus annectens
ACAGGGGTGAGGATAACAAGAGTATGTTGTGATGCATATTAAAAGGATTACATGTGTCCAGTGGGCACCTGTGTGAAATGGACAGCTATGTATAGGGCAGATGTTGTCCTAGGAACCAATTGGCCTTATGTTTCCATAGGGTGAGAGTGGGATATGGGGGAAGGAGAGTAGGTATGCCCGTGGAGGATAGGTAGTGTAGGATCACAGACAAGACAGCATACAGGGTCAGTATATGACACATGTGGGGGGATACACCTCAGACAGGGATGGGTGTTTGGCAATCACAAGCCCATGGGAACAGTGGGACGGAGGTCCCCAGCCATGGGAAGCTGCTACTGCACCAAAATATCTGTAAAGGACTGTAAAGAAGGCAGTGATGGAGGCTGTCCAGGAGGGGCAGCCTCACCCTGTAAATGTGACACTCCACCCTTGAGCTTGCATATCTGGCTTTGGAACCCCTTAGTGAGCCCCCAACACACCACATCCAGGACTGCATGACAGCAGACATGTTCCTGTCTGCCCTGCTCCCAGGGGAGACATGCACCATCTTCAGTGGTGGTACCACCAGAAGGTGGTGCAGAGCCAACAGAGGTTGAGGTCAAAGGCTGGGCCCCAGATGTGCTGGTGCCTGGTGCCATGGTCAGCTGAAGTAAGACAGGAGGTTCTGCCAGGACCTCCCAACCCATACAGCCTATGGTGTTGCAGTTTAAACTCAGATATGGCTTAGTAATAGACAACAGCATTCAGGATTACCTACAACAGTATGCATAGATATCACAATCAACCCAACACAACAGATGGTATACATTTGCAGAGGGAGGACAACACGTGCATATATACTGCATTACATCTGTACAATGTGTAGTAGACATGTGACTGCAGCTATGAACAGTTGCCCATTACTGGCTTATCACTAGGAACCCCAGACAGTGTCTGTCATACCACTGTTTCATGTGACATATGTCCAGTCAGGGATGCGATGGCAGTAACACATCCCTATCACCATGTACTGTCTGCAATCCTCACACTATACTCCTGCAATGCACAGATGTGTGTTCAGTGTGTAACACAGGAAAAAAATGGTTCCACACACTGACCAGTCCACAGATGGCCCTACAGATGTGGGTCCCTCATGAACAGAGCACTGTCAAGTCTGTTTTAAAACATGCAGAATAGCCATTACCTCACACATGTCAAACAGGCAGTAGTCTCAATGCAGCATAGCTACACTTACATGCTGTAGTCATGTGTGGCACATCACCCTCCAGTCTTTAGGCTATTTCCCACTGAGTATGGTATTTGAGGAACATCCAGATATCATCTGTGATGCCATTTCAAAACACCACATCCAGGTACCACTCACAGCGACTGTCATGGCCAAACATCAACATGATGTTCCTAGATAATGTACTGTGTTTATCATGTGAATGGCTATGGGAACACCATCACAGTTGTTCCACATGCAATCAGCTAGAGGAGGACTGCAATAGGTGCTGAGGCTATCACCTGATCATGTCCATCACTTACAATACACATGCTGCTGCTGAGTAGGTGTACACCTCCACATCCACCAGAGAGTGTGTGGGAGGGACAGACAAACTACACCAGAGAAGGGCTTGGAGACTAAACTCTAAGCATTGTCTGCCACATGCCTACCAGTACAGGGGTCAAACTCCTGATTGACTAGTCATTACTATTACATGTGCATGAAGTAACTACATGTGCCACAAAGCCGACATGTTGCTGTGCTATAAGAACATATATGTGTGTAGGTGAAAGACATCTGAAACAATGATATAGTAGACTTACATTAGGTGTAGCACACATGGCTGTCCATGTGAACGGATGCCATTGTCACTACAACCACACTCTCTAATGGACTCGCATTGACACTCTTTGCCAGGGCCACAAATACACACCCTACCTACTTAGTTTGCCACTCTGCAGTAATGCACAGGACTACATGCACCACAGGGGATATCTGGAGGTTCTATGGGCTAGGGCATGTGAAAGTGTTTGACATCTGTTGGTATGCCAACAAGGGTTATACTGGGAGTGACTGTGGTTGGGAGCATCATAACCCACACACAGACACAAGGTGCCAGTACTGACATGCATGTATGCATTGCTTCATGGGTGTGTAGTGGTCGGCTGTGTAAGATGGCTGTACAAGGCTGAGTGAGGGGTAATCCTTGGCATCGTGCGGTGTGCAGTGTGGTACAGGGGTGTAGTGTCTGCAATGTCCCACACAGATGGGTACAGCATTATCTGCCCTGACATCCTGGTTACCATTGTGTATGGCCATAGCTTTGCAATGCATGCCATGTCTGTGTTTGATAGTCCTTCACATGGACATTGCCTGGGATGTGCATGTCCCACAATATTGAACAGTGACATGTACAGGTGTACCTGGTTTGGCAGGCACATGTTGTGTACACAGAATGTTATCCCCCGATATGCCAATACTGGCCTGATGTGGTGAAACCTGCTTATAGTCAGCAGGTCGACCCTGCATCTCCATTGATAGCATGATACAGGTATTCCCTGGTGTCATTGGCATTAGTCCATACAGGGCACATGTGTACAGCATTGTATGGCCTCTGTGGATTACATTTGATGGCACCACATATGTTATAGACATCCAGTGGGGAACACAGTGAAGGCACATTGTCCATAATTATGTGCCTATTGTACCGCTGTACAGGGTGCCATGTCCTCCGCAGCCCACTGCAATCCCACCATGCCTACTGTCTGTCATCAATATGCATGTTATTAGCAACATAGCAGGATAACCTAGCCAAGTGTGTTTGTGTATGACACATGGGTGCAGGACATATACCGGGTACTAGTGGGGTTGCTTACTTTGTTCACCATGCCTTTTGCCAGATGTAGGTTTATGGCTTTTCAACACAGTCCCGTGGCTGACTGACATCTGTATTCCTCATTAGGTGGCCAATGTGTCATAAGACGGACACCATATAGGAAAACTACAAAATCTGCTCCCCAGCATATCCAGTGGTTAGACCCTCACAGCCACCTCCACACAGGCTCTGACAATCAAATATACGCACTTGCCATATCCTTTATTTTAGGAAAACTACAAAATCTGCTCCCCAGCATATCCAGTGGTTAGACCCTCACAGCCACCTCCACACAGGCTCTGACAGTCAAATATACACACTTGCCATGTCCTTTATTTTAGGAAAACTACAAAATCTGCTCCCCAGCATATCCAGTGGTTAGACCCTCACAGCCACCTCCACACAGGCTCTGACAGCCAAATATACACACTTGCCATGTCCTTTATTTTAGGAAAACTACAAAATCTGCTCCCCAGCATATCCAGTGGTTAGACCCTCACAGCCACCTCCACACAGGCTCTGACAGCCAAATACACACACTTGACATGTCCTTTATTTTAGCCCCTACCTCCTGTATCACACTGCAGCAATACGCATTCAGGACACACGCTATGGTGAATACTGGGTTCCAGCACTCCTAGAGATGTATTCCTAGGTGGGTGACAACAGCAGGATTGACAAAGGTGGTCATGTGATTTTTACAGAGAGTGCATACTGTACAAAGCATTGTACTTGTCTCACGCAGGCAGACACACCCACACACAGTTGGCAAGTCTGGGATTAGAACACTGACCTAACTACATTATCACACTACAGTGTTACTCAGTTACAGAACGTGCTACCCAGATTACTGGATCACAGCACTGCCAGAGGTGTATTTCTAGGTGGGTGACATTATCAGCCTTGCCAAAGTTGGGTATTGGAATTGTATGGAGTGTGAGCAGTCTAAAAGAATTATTCTGTTCTTAGGCAGATGGAGAGACACCCACACACACAGTTGGCAAGTCTCGGATTAGAACACTGAACTAACTACTTTTTCACACTACAGCATTATGCAGTTACAGAATGCGCTACCAAGATGACTGGGTTATAGCACTCCCAGAGGTGTATTTCTAGGTGGGTGACACCATCAGCCTTGCCAAAGTTGGGTATAGGAATTGAATGGAGTGTGAGTAGTCTAAAAGCATTATTCTGTTTTCAGGCAGACGGAGACACACACACACACACACACACACACACACACACACACACACACACACACACACACACAGTTGGCAAGTCTGGGATTAGAACTCTGACCTAACTACTTTATTACACTATAGCATTACGCAGTTACAGAACATGCTACTGAGATTTTTGGGTCACAGCATGCCCGGAGGTGTATTTCTAGGTGGGTGACATCATCAGCCTTGCCAAAGTTGGGTATAGGAATTGTATGGAGTGTGAGTAGTCTAAAAACATTATTCTGTCCTCAGGCAGATGGAGACACACACACACACACACAGTTGGCAAGTCTGGGATTAGAACACCGGCCTAATTACTTTATCACGCTACAGCATTACGCAGTTACAGAACGCACTACCGAGATTACTGGGTCAAAGCACTCCCAGATGTGTATTTCTAGGTGAGTGACATCATCAGCCTTGCCAAAGTTGGGTATAGGAATTGTATGGAGTGTGAGCAGTCTAAAAGCATTACTCTGTCCTCCGGCAGATGAAAACACACACACACAGTTGGCAAGTTTGGGATTAGAGCAATGACCTAACTACTTCATCACACTACAGCATTACGCAGTTACAGAACATGCTATCAGGATTACTGGATCACATCACTCCAAGAGATGTATTTCTAGGTGGGTGACATCATCAACCTTGCAAAAGTAGGGTATAGAAATTGTATGGAGTGTGAGTAATCTAAAAGTATTATTCTGTCTTCAGGCAGACAAAGACACAGACACACAGTTGGCAAGTCTAGGATTAGAACACAGACCTAACTACTTTATCACACTAAAGCATTACGCAGTTACAGAATGTGCAACCAAGACTACTGGGTTACAGCACTCCCAGAGGTGTATTTCTAGGTGGGAGACATCATCAGCCTTGCCAAAGTTGGGTATAAGAACTGTATGGAGAGTGAGCAGTCTAAAAGCATTATTCTGTCCTCAGGCAGACAGAGAGACACACACACACACACACACACACACACACACACACACACACACCAGTGGTGGGATCAGAACACCTGCCTATCTACAGATCACTATTATAATACTACTTAGTTATGAGTCCTGCCACAGAGACTACACATTTCAAGGCTGTCATTATGACCTTCTAGGAATGCGGACATCAAGAGGGATGCTGGCAGTTAAAATGTACATATCTGTGAAGCTGTGTGTTTAAAGTAGGAATCCATCCTGAACCGGAGTATGCCCATCTGTGGAATGGACGACTACTATCACTATACAGGGTTATGATGGCCATGCCCATACACATAGAGGCACATAACTGACACAAGGTGTCACTGGGCATGCTCACATACTTACTAGCACAGGGCTGTCTGGAATGCACTATGTGTCCATCTACAAAAGGTTATAGTGGGCATGCTCATACATTTAGTAGCACAGGGCTTTTTGGGATGCACTCTGATTCTAAACACGGAAGGCCACAGTGGCCATGCTATTACAGTTAGACATAAAGAACACATTGTAATGGACTCCAGTGTTAGTAGTTGTCATTGTTAACAGGAACACTGCACTACATATATCTGACACTGGTCATCTACACAACATCTGCTGCTGTCCGTCACCTTAGATGTATCATTCTATACCAAGCACAATACTACCACTTGCAGTGATGTCTTGCTAGAAGTAGCAACTGCTTAACCAACACAATGAGCCAATGCCCTGCTGTAATTACGAGGTTGTCCAGTGTTTGTCATTCTGGGATGACATGACTGAAAGTAGACAGGCCTTTGTCACATATCACATGCATCCATGATTCAAGGGAGTGGGGATAATACCTAGGTCACATTCACCCATATAGTGCCATTCCAAGTCAAATGTCCTAAACACAGGTTAACATCCTGACACCTAGAGGACAACTGCATTGTATGCTTATGCTAACCAGTGCTAGATGTGTAGTGTTCATAATCACAGCTGCTCAATGTAGATCCAACAATGGGGAATACTGGCATCTGTGCAGTGAGGAACACCTAGCTGAAGGCTCTGTAGTGCACAATAGCACTACCACCATATACCTCAGAACCAGACATGTGGGCCATAACACAGGTACAGACTGCTCCAGGTGGTGGTGTCCCCATATACATAAAGGTCACTCACATGTACAGACCAGTACTCCCAAAAAAGACATCACAGATGAGTCAGGTGCAGGTCACAGTGTCAAAAGCTGCATTCTAGAATGTAACCCTCAGACACCACGATGCCCTCAGACCACCAACACACATCCATACATGTGGTAGGACATATAATAGTACAACCCCATGTGACCTTTGACCAGTGGACTGTACCTAGCTCTACACCAGCTGTGCAGAGTACCCATGTACTGACACAGTTGCATCATGTGTTATGCAATGCAATGATACCACTGTTTGTAAACAGGTCAGCTGTACACATACCAGGGTCACTCGGTTATTTACAGCATTAACAGATAACTGTAGCTGTACACCAGTAAACACCCTCATGTTTGCATATGACATACATGTACCTGCCCTGGATATGTACATGCAACAATGCAACACACATACATACAACATATATGTAAATAGCATAGCTGTTGTTTTCCTTTGTGCAGACAGATGGCTACAGTCATTACACACATGCACATGGAAGGTAATTCCATGGCTGCTGACTGCTAACAGTACATAAGGTGTGATATCAATGTTGACAGAGGTAACATTCCCTCTGTACTGGTCACCCATGACACATATCATATCATACAACTGTCCATGTGTCATGTATGCCATGTCCACCAAATGCAATGCCTACAAACATGCCCAAATGACAGGAATGTAGGACCTACACACATGTACATGTAGTGGTGTGTGTTCAGATACCATGCGTGTGCAGTTGCTGATGTTTGCAGGTGACGTGTGTCTTAGTATATCATGCAGTTGCAATGCAGCCTCAACATTGCCAACTGTATATGGTGATATGCTGAAAGTACGATAAGATGTACTTCAGATATGGACATATGTGTGGACATAACTAAGTGATGGGGCATCTTTGCAGATGGATGTTTGCTGAGCACAGCTCACAGGTGTGTCACAAGCAGTCCTACAATAACCTGTGTAACCACTAAGCTATGGTTTTGTTAATTGAAGGGGAACACACACAACTTAGACAGTGGTCAGGTTGACACCGAAGGTAAAGCACTTGATACCTGTAACAGTTAAGACCTCCCATGTGCATATATCAGCACAGTTGCCAAAGGAAGCATCAGTACACTTTGTAACACGTGCAATACTGCTCTAAGTCTATCATGTGCATCATGAGATAGGCAGGTGTTTGATTCACAGTACTGGCATGTGTGGTTGCGTGTGTGTCACTATATGTCACATATGGTGGGGAATACATCTCAATTGTTGCTCACTCTCCTGTACACTGTTGTAGACATCTGTACAGACTGCAATGTAGAAAGCAGGACATAGACAGGGGTGTGTATCTCACACATGTGAGGTATCTGTATGTGCGTGACACAGGTGTATTCAATAGTGAATGCCACAGTGTGTGTGTGTGTGTGTGTGTGTGTGTGTGTGTGTGTGTGTGTGTGTGTGTGTGTGTGTATGTATGGCTGTCTGGTCCCTGGAGTGAGGATGTATGTTACCATAGTGAACTGATAAGACCCCTCCCCACATCCAGGTGATGCAATCTACTATCACTGTTAATGTCCTCAATCTTAGGCCATACTGACTACCTGTAGATGTGTAATCTCTGTGGCGTTTCATGTAGGTGCACATTACTGTAATGATGATTTGCACATAGGAAGGGGTCCTCACCTCAACACTAGCAACTGTGTGTGTGTTCCTGTGTCTGTGAATCCGTGAGTGTGTGGGTGTGTTACTGTGTCTCTGAATACATGTGTGTGAATACCTGAGTGTGTGGGTGTAGTTGTGTGTTCACATCCTGTCATGGGAATGTGTATTACTGCTTCCCAATGAGGCATCACACTTTCCACTGGCCTCTACCTTTGTCATCAGCTAGACCACTCTCTTACCTCCCCACTCCATGTAACTGTACCTGTGGTGTCACACAGTATGGATGTCATGTCTCTAGCCACAGTAGCTTAATACACATCTATCATGCTCTTGGATCAGTAGATCAGTAGACGTGTTTGGAATGTGGGACTTTCTAACTGTGATGTGGAAGCTACAAAGTGCATGCTGGTATTTTCATACATACCTGTGAGTAGTCCACATTTACATATGGGACACTAACTGCAAACACTGACATCCACCGGCACATGCAATTAGACCTGAAGGAGGAAGGCAGAACATCAAGACCAACATGCAGTTACTGTTGGTACACATGACACATACTGTTAACAGTACAAAATGCATTCTAAACCTGTACTACATGGTATGTCTGCTGCCTGCCAACAGTGCACAACAATTGTAATCTACACTTATCTTCCTACTCTGTTCACCCTGTGCATCAGACCATATGAGCATGTTCCTGTACCGATGGTGTGGATGACAGGAATGTGGCACAGGCATCATCATATGCACAGGGTGATAATGTTTGCCAGAGGCTTAGTCTGCACCCTTGGATGACATCATGTGTGTGGGATAGGGCCTTTGATCTCATTGGGCGTGAATGGATGTTATGCATGTGTGTGTTGCAGTGCCCTACATATGTTTCCTGTGTGTGCATTATGCATGCACACAGTTCTGGCATATGTCTGGCCTATTACTGAGAGCTGCAGACTGTACAGGCAAGGTTTTACAGTTCACGGTGTCTGGCCACAGCCACGTGACCTGTGCCTGCTAGGGGTTGCATGGGCACTACCAGGCAGAGGTGCAGATTGGGTACTGTCTGATGACACATGTCCACTGGAACCGTGTCCCTGCTGGGACCATCCAGGGCCATGTGCACGTGGCCTGCTGTGCCATGGTGTGGACAGCACAGCACCAGCTGCACTGCTGCTGCTACCCCCACTATGGGAGTGGGCATGTGAGGTAGCTTGTTCACATAGATCTGCAACAGGTGATGTAGCTGGCCTATGTCCATGTGTCTGACACCTCACTCCTACCAGATGTTCCAGCACAGACATCTCACACTCGCAGATTGTCATGCCATGGTCAAGGACTCCAACCATGTCACCCAATCGTCTATCCAAACCTTCAGCAAGCTGCTGTTCAGCATTTGTCATTGCCAGCCCTCTGAAGCCTCTGACCCTCTCTGTTGTGCCATTCAGCATGTGCCTGTGCCTCCATTACAGCCTGAAATATGCATCTGGTGACAATAGCTGCTCCGCTCTGTCTTGCAGGGGCATGTTGGCCAGAGGTCCTCCTATGAGCAGCACTGGCCACATGCCTGTGTGGGGCATCACCAGTCAGTTGGCTGACACTATGATGTGCAGCCACACCTTCCATAGCCTCCACACTTTCCTGTTCCAAGCTACCACACGCCAACTGTCCATCCTCTATGGTCACTGGTGATGGGGTATGTATTGGCATGAAAACTGTGTGCGGGGATGAGGGGGATATAGGTGGAATGGCAAACAATGGCACCAGTTTAGCCCCTGACAACCCTGCCTGTACCTCAATCATACATTCATCATCACTGCTAGGGTCTGTGGGGACACTAACATCAGATGGACTGCAGGAGGGGAATGCACCTACATTAATACCTGTGAGGGGCAGACAAGAACTGTACATTACAATATATACAATAGACACACACACACACACACACACACACACACACACACACACACACACACACACACACACACACACACACACGCTATGGCATGCAACATGCATGTGATATGACAGAAGACATGCAACATACATGTGATATGGCAGACGGCATGCAGCTCAGACAATAATAGTGGTAGTTATCATACATCCCTGGGTTGCACACAACAGCATGCATGTGTCATAGCAGAAGGCATGCATATTACACAATCATTGCAGTAGTTAGCATACATCCCTGTGTTACACCATGTAGACCAGCACAGGTTAACAGTACACCTGCCTGATGTGTGGCATATGACCTTGACAGTCACATGTAGTATGACATGTGATCTGCTGATGTGTGCAATGACATGCATACATATTTAACACAATGGTGTCCTGTCAAATATACAGTGGAGTGATGGTGTCCCAATGCAGGGATGTGTTATACTAACATGGACCTCCACTGACGCAGTGTTGTCTGTCCATCCTACAGATATACTGCACATTTAGCTGGTGTGCATGGCCATTGCAGGGAATCATGTGGCATCTTTATTGCTATACAGTGTGAGTTACAGAAACAGTTCATAGCTATGACTGTGTTCAGATACAATACATATATACTGTGGAATGTGACCCACGTCACTGAGGTGTATAGACACTAAACCATGATGTGGAATGACTGACGCAGGTCACTGAATGGTATACCGATGACACCTTTGCACATCTGCAACCATATTGCTGCTTGGCAACTATGGCCAGACATGGTAAACTCATCAGTACATCATGTCCCACATGACATCTGTGTACAACACACACACACACACACACACACACACACACACACACACACACACACACACACACATACATACACATGAGGAGCAAGGATGACAGTAATGTCAGACACCAGCAAGGGGAATGTACTGTATCTGTGGGCTCGTGTGGTTGTCTGTGTATGTATGTGGATACTGTACAGGTGACAGCTGTCATGTCGTGATGCACTCAAGATGTTCAACACATCTTATGTGGTGGATTGATGTCACTCCTACACAAGATGTGCACAGGACTGTAGGATGTCTAGTGTTCCATATCTGCAATATAACCATTACACCAAGGTCATAGTTAGACCATGTGGAGCCAATGTACGACAGGGTGTAAACACAAGCACATCATGTCTACTGTGTGTGTTGCTTCATGTCTCTGGCCATCTTCCATGGCCATGTGTGAACATGTATTGACCAAATGGTTGTGATGGTCATCTATGTCACATGTCTGTGTTGTCCCATATGACATACACCCATAGATGTCATATGCTCCACTGATGACAGGGTTATATAGACAAAGGGTGGTATGTTTGGTATGTGGGATATGTTTTTCAGGATAGTTAGGCAGTGTTGCAGCCAGCCCACTAAATGTCATGGACATGTCAGATAGAACATAACATTGTGTGACATTCATAGAAGGGGTATAATCCACACTGGTGAATCCTGTGGGCTGGCCATACTCCAGCTCACTGTGTAGTACTGTTTGAATTCCCCACGTGTGTAGTTCTGATCTGTAGTACATGTCCCTAAAGTGAGCAACACCTCCACCATTGTATGCACAGCTATCCACACATCTGGCAATGACAGTTTGTGAGGTTTCATGTCGGTGTTTAACATAGTTTGCAAGTATTGCACATGGGTAGCCATTGTGATGCATTGCAGGTCTGACCTGTATATTGTGACAGGACCATACATTATCTGTACATGTGGTAAATGGCCACATGGCAGATAAATTTGTGCATTAACATGCCTGATAAATAATAACAGTCTCACCTGCAATGGGCTGCTGTCACAGCGTTACGCCAGAGGTACCTAAATAGGAGTGACACAGCAGTATGATCATTATCCAGGCATGTATGATAGCTACAGGGTGCAATGTACATGTTAACACATACGCCAGTACAATAGACTATACTATGGAGTATGCACATGTATGCATACACAGAGTAGCATACTATAGTATGCGGCATGTGTGTATACATGCCTTGCATATGATGTTACATTACATATTGTACAGTGATACATGTAACTATATGGAATATAGTTGTTATATGTGCAGTAGTGACTTACCAGGCAACTCCAGGCTCAGTGGTTGAGAGACACCCACCTCCACGATATCAGCTAAGGCTTGTGAATGTTGTTCTGCAGGTGTCCCCAGGTTGGCCAGTAGCTCCTCGGTATGTGTGAGTGGGAGCCGGGTTGGTGGCCCACCACCTGTTGCACCCTGTTCCCTGGCGATTGCATTTGCATGCTGTTTTGCTCATTTAATTAGATTTGTACAGTGTCTGCGCATCTGCTGGTATGTGTGGTTGTGGCCACCCACATTAACCCTCCTGCGAAATTTCTGCCATACAGCATCTCACTGCTGTGCATCCTGTGGCACATGGCTGAACAGTACATGATGATTATTAAATATGTATGGGATGAGGGCCTCATCCTCCAAGCGGATATAAGGTTGCAGCCTTGCATGCAGCATACCTGGAAGACAATGATGGAGACAGGTCACAGTAACTCACAGAGATATACAGAGCTACAGCTGAACATACATGTGTATCACATTTATTATGATTAAATAGTTGTCTTTGCAAATCTACATGATACTGACACCATTGACATGTTTGTATCACACATATTTGACACTCAATGGTGATTGGATATTATCACCATACATGTGTGTGTGTCACCTGATTACATTGCTCATACTCCATGTGGATGCTGTTTTGATGTGGGCATGTCTGTTTGCCTGTACTGAGGTTCTTACCTATCAGCACATGCCTGGATGTGTCCACATTAATACAGTCAACCTTGATGCTGTGTATATGTCACATATAAAGACTTACACTGCCTTAATGAACATGACTTGTGACCCTGCAGACTTGCTCACGGAAGGTTTTACATGTATATATACATCTACATGGCACTGTACAGCAATTCAACATCCTGCCATGTATCACCTCTGTTGCACATGTGATACACATGGGGCACTGGCTAGCCTGATGGTATTTGCAGGGTTGGATATTAACTATAGCATGTACGGTCAAAGTCAACTAGTAGGCTATATGCCCTGGGCTATGTATGAGCTTAGGATGAAAGGTTACCTAGCTGTAGCTGACAGGCAGGATTCTGGGGCCAGATCAAGCAGTGCCACCTAACTGATCCACAGGGTTAATGATACATTTACCATGCGATCATCACACCATGGCTGAAAGAGGGGCAATGTGCAGCTTGGCTGGACAGGGATGCATAGTATGGCAGGGTATGTAAAGTGTATGGGACAAGGATCTGTCCAGCATGTGGTGATCCTTGTACTAGAAAGGTGGATGTCCATGAAGTATGTGTTTGAGATCAGGATGTGTACGTGTAGCATGTCCAACATCACTGGGTTGGACATGGCTTTATTCAGGGTAGATATCATGCTACATAGTGGAGATGGGGATTGGAAAGACTGGTGTAGGCCATCTGAACATGGCCAATACCCCTTAAAGGAAATATGTGATTTGATATGGGTCACTTGAGTGTTGAATATGGCTGAACAATGATTTCTATATTCATGGATGGCACCCTGTCATGATTAAGGTTGCCACTTATGACTACCTGACAGGTGTGGTGACGTAACTATCACAGAAAAGACAACTGCCCAGCTGCATCCCTTACACACAGTGTCCATTATGTTGACCACTGCCAAGGTGATAGTTCATAGGTACAGGGTTATTAACATAGGGGTGACAATGCAATATGTATTTGTCAGATTGTGGCCGTATGTCAAACACCTCACCCACAAATCCCCTTCTGTATGTTGTCCACAACACTCAGTGAGTCAGCTATTGCTCCTAGGTCATAGTCATTCGCATACTTCAATAGGCAGATGCCTTCTGTTAGTCTGTGTGGTATAGACTACAATGAGTGGGGTACAATAAATTAGCCCTGTCTTACTGTAGCTGGCACTGGTGTGATGTGCATGTATTATTCAGACACCTTCTGTAGTGTTGGTTCTGCCAGCAGTCCAGTTGCAAAATACTCCTGTGACATAGGAATGTGCATCTAGTATACTGAGTGTAGGTGGAACACAGTATGGGTGATGATGTCCTATGACCTGGCAAGGTTATGATATGCTGTGTGAAACCAACCTTACTGTCATCTACATCTGTACTACTGACATCAAATAAGTTGATCAAGGTTCATGGCCTTTCAGACCAGACTCAGCAGGGTAGTAGTGCAGTACTTCCCATCATCAGTGGTGTCTCTCCCTTTGTGGGTTGTGATAACTGTTGGTGTGCACCATTCAGTATGTACACAGCCTGCAAAATCCAAAAAGTGGTGATAACGAACTCAGCCAGCCTGACATGAAGCTATGTTTTACATGATGTGTATGTGGAGAGCAAATTGTTTTGCCATATATGTATGATACAACCTGGGATGTGGACAGGTCCCATGCAGCTGAGTGCAGCTTGTACCTGCATAGTTGTGGTTACAGGGGCTCTGTAGTGTACATGGATATATGACTGTGTACCTGTGAGGGGGGGCAGTGTGTTTATATTATCCAAGACCCTATCTGGATTGCTTATTCATGCTCAGCACTTGTTCAGAACTTGTAAGCACTAAATAAGTTACTAATTACTATAGCACTTACTTACTTTTCTCACTTGCTTAGAGAAAAACAGCTCTTGTACTCACTTTCCTCACTTATCTAGAGGAAAATAGTTTTTTATTCAGGCATGTACAAGGGTCAACTCCCAGTGTTCTCTTCTGTCTATCTGATGAATGCGGGCATCTTGAGGCAATGTAGACATTGCCTCATGTACACAGACAACCCTCTCCTTCTACCACCCAACACTACAACCTGTGAGTGATGCACTTATCTAGCCAAACTGGAGGTAAAGCTCTCTCCAACCAAGACTGGACTTGGCAGTCATGTGGGTAAGGTAAACATTTGCACCACACCACACTCATCACATAGTCTCACTAAATGTACACCACCAAAATCCACACATAGTAACACAAAAACATTTGCAGAGGCTCTCAATAATAATCTGTCTAAGCAACAGAGACCTCCAAAGCAGAAACGCAAGCAGCCTCCATCCCCCAACACAACCCAAATGACATATAGCCCACAGACTCAGTGTGCCACTCAACCACAGCCAATAAGGCAAAACAACGTACCCAACACACTAGTCGTAGGTGACTCTATAGTCAGGTACACTGATGTCCCACTAACCGAGCTAAACAAGAAGAAGGTTACTGTAAGCTGCCTGTCAGGTGCCAGGATCTGCCACATAACCCACGCATTCAGGTCACTCCACAAGTACAAATATGACTCTGTCATTGTCCATGATGGTGTGAATGACCTGGGACGTACCTCCCTGGTCTACATGAAAAGAGACATGGAAGATCCTTTGATCTTGTAGCCCAGGGAGGTATGACCCTAGCCCTGAGTAGCATTCTGCCATCACCCAGAATGATACCGCAGTACAAGGACAAAATGATTGACATCAACAATTGGCTAAGCTTCTGGTGTCATTCTAAGGGGATCCAGTATCTGTCTGTTTTGGATGACATGGTCGACAGACCACAATGCTTTGACACAGATGGCCTACAACTGTCGCCCCTGGGATTCCAGATGCTGGCTAAGGCTCTTGCTGCCCCTATAGTGCCTTTTTTAGGCAAGGTTCAAATAACAAATTCACCACCATAACAGGAACAGGCAGGCAAAAACTGAGGGTAATGCTACTCAATGCTAGAAGTCTAAATCTCAAAATGCACTCACTTGAAGCACTCCTTAAAATGGAGAACATCGATATCTGTGCAGTGACTGAGACCTGGTTCAAAGCTCCAGAGAGCACCCTTGCACTACCAGGCTATATCTCATACCACACTTTTCAGCCATGTAACCTGGACTGAAACAACAAAGGTTGAAGTGTGTCCATATTCATTAAGGATATCCACACCTCCAGGCTAGTTGCTTAGCACAATGCATCCGAGGTTATCAGAGTGCAACTAACTCTGGGCAAAACTGCAATCCAAATTGTAACTTGCTACAGATCCCCAACCATGCCTCAGGATTCTCACTCCTCTTTTTTGATGTACTGGAAAATATTAGGGTTCAATCAAACACCCTAATAATGAGCAACTTCAACTACCCCACCATTAGCTGGGAAAACTACTCATGTACCAACTCATTAGCTCAACGCTTTCTGGAATTCATAAACTCCAATGCCCTGGATCAACTTAACCACACCCTCACAAGGGGCAACAATATCCTAGACCTAGTCATTAGCAACATAAGTGACCAGTGTTCCAAACCTGAAGTCAACTCCTCATTGGTCCGATCCGACCATAAGCTAATCACCCCTGATATCCACATCCCGCCCCCACCCCCCATTAAGGAAACCACAGTAAAATATTTCTCCAAAGCCAACTTCATGCTTCTTAAGACAGAAGTTGTGAATCCTATACAAATGCACTCTATAAGCACTTACACTATTGACATTAAAGTTCCTTCTGCCTACTTCCTATGTCCATGAATCCTATGTGTAAGCTTGGCTACACAACAGGCGTAGCCACCCACACTCAGTGAGCTTCTCAAAATACCAACATAACACATGAATTGAGAGACTATACATTAACATCCTAACTACATTTGGCATAGCCCATCAATGACACACTTCAGGGGAAACCTTGATGTGTGACTGGGCAACAGTATATACACCCCTGTGATCATGTGTCCCAGAAACATACAGCTAGGATGTGGGGGAGCCACTCCAGTTTTATAGATGCAAGACCTGTTGGGGAAATTGAATGCTGTTTGATTGTCATGTTAACATGCCCTTTTGAGATCACTATGTGCCCCTATCACCCTACAGCACTCCAGTCTTCAACAACTTCCAGCAACTCTGCCAGGAATCACTTCATTGGCTATGCTTGACAGAGGCTCAGTTACTTCATCAATGGTGCAGATAATTCCACCACATTGTAGCTATGTTTCTAAATGCCCTTGGGCAGATAGCCTACTACCTATCTGTGAACCTCTACAGTGCAGGACATCTCCAACATCATATGTGATTATATAGAGTTTTCTGATCACAATATACAGTGTAAAATCACCATGTAGTCAGACAACAGTTAACTACAGCAAGAGCATACAGACTACTGATACATAATCACTCCAAAAGCCTATCTTGGAAGCTAGTGGACTTGTATAGGTTTCAGGCGTTGTATTGCTTACCAGTAGGTTACCTACAGGAAAGATGAGGCACAAGCACAGATGGGAAACATGCCTGCAACAATGCCATATCAACTTGCATGTGTCAGCCTAAGGCTTTGGAATTCTGGTTAAGGCTATTCGTGCTCCCATGGTGCCATTTTTAGGCAGGTCTCAGAGGTGAATCTCACCTCCATGAACTGTACAATAGCGGAATCAATGAGGGTTAGGCTACTCAACACCAGGGGTAGTACTCACAACATGCACGCACTAACAGCACCCCTCAGTATGGAAAACATCCACATCTGTTCTGTGACTGGGACCTGTATAAGGCTCCTGTGAGCACATTGGCACTACCAGACTACAACCCATAACACACATTTCAGCCACTGAACATGGACTGGCACAGACATGGAGGGCGTGTATCCATATTCATCTGGGATACCTACCCTCCAAGTTAGTGGGGCAGCATGATACCTCTGTGATCATCCATGTGCAGCTAACATCAGCCACAACTGCAATGCAAACTGTGAGCTGCTACAGATAACCCACCATGACCCAGGAGCACCACTATAACTATCTGGAGACAGTGGTAAACATGACAGTTCTACCAGACACCCTGTTATTGGTCAGTGTTGGTTACCTTACACTTAACCGGATAACCTACTCGAGTATTCACTTCCAGGCCCAGCACTTCCTGGGATTTATCACCTCCTATAGCCTGCATCAGTTGGTAGATGGACTAATGAGAGGTGAAAACATACTAGAAGTGGTAATCACTGACATGTGCAACAGGTGCACTACAGCAGAGGTAAACCAGTCACTGTTTAGATCTGACCATGAACTACTCACTGATGATTTCCAATCCCAACCATCTCCACCACCCAAGAAACACACAGTGAATACCTTTCCTACAGCTAAATTCACAGTACTAATGGCAGAGGTGGGAGGGTTCACAGCCCCTATGCTCAGGGATGACACTGCACAAGATACAGACAGAATTACAAATGCACTCTATAAGCACCTACAAAGATGTATGGGTCGTGCCATCAATGGTAAACCAGGACTCACTACTCCTACACAAAAACACCAGTCTGCTGAACCCCTGCAATATACAGGCTATACAACAGACGTAGGACAGTAGTCCAGATCAACAGCAAATCCCAAAACATGCAGACATCCGTGACCTGTATTAGCAAGGCACTTATGTTACTCATGTAATCATCCAAGGCTAACATCCACAGGTAAATAGGCATGGATTTGGAACATGACCACAAAGGCTTCTTTGGCTATGTCAAGGATCTAAGCAGTAACACACAGATTTGCACTGTGCTCGTGCAATATTGCAATGAATATACTGACCCTACTGATATCATCAACACACTTGATGATACATTCAGTGTAAGCTTCACCCCCTACAGGGCCCACAACAATACCCAAAATGTGCAGTATCCCAGACATCTGTGACATACAGGTGGTAATGGCCCTTTCAAATGGCATGACAGAGTGTCAATGGAGCCAAATGGCGTCCCAGACTGCATCCTGCAGACACGACAAGACAAAGTGATCCCCCGCCTAATATAGCAATTCAACATCAGCCTTTACACAGGCTACATGCCCATTCAATGGTGCATGGAAACAACTATTCCACTCCACTAAGGTGGTGACACAACTGACCATGGTAACTACCACCCCATAAGCCTGAGTAGCCTGATCTGCACAGCTATTGAGTGCATCCTCATGGCACTCATTAACATAGACAATGGTAACCTCCGGACACTTGACCCAACCCAGGTCAACTTGACTGAGTGCAGATCTTGCCTACTGAACCTGTTTGACATCTTACAGTCACCTTTAGGTGCGGAGTGTGGTAGTTCACACATACTACCTGGACTTTGCCAAGGGTTTTGACACCATTCCCTACACGGGTATTATTTCTACACTCACCAGCCAGTACATACACCCATACATCACAGGTTGGTTTGCCAACAGGCTTACACACAAAACCCACATGGTAAGCCTAGCAGCCTCCAGGATCAACTCTTGACCAGTGACAACTGGTGTCCCACATTGCTCAGTCCTGGGACCTCTACTTTTTGCCATATACTTCTCAGAGGTACAGGCTAACACAGGTGGACTATAGCAGACCGTGTTTGGCGATTACTGCAAACTGGGAGCCATAACTGACAGTCCAGCTGTCGGAGACGTTCTTCAAGGGGCCTCACATAGACCAACAGAGGGTGTCAGAGTCATGGCCTCCAGCTAAAGGCCACATACTGCATGGTCATTCCATTTTGGGAAACTACATACACACATATTAACACATGAGTGGCAGACACTATAATTCAGATGACGTAATGGGTATGTGGGGACTACATTAGATAGTGATTTTTCCTTTGACAATCATATCTGCGAAGTAGTTAGGACATCCGTCTATGTAGGCCATCTGATTACTTAAGGGTTCACATCTAAACAGATTGAGGTTATTGTGCCCCTTTACTCATCACTCATCAATCCCATCATCGAGTATGATAACCCATTTTGGATTTACCTCAGAAGACATATCCAACAGCTGGAAGGACCCTGAATGTACCTCACCAAGAGGAATAATGCCCTCAGACATGTGTCCTATGCTGCCAGACTGCATAAACTCTTGCATTACTCAGTGGCATCTCGTTTACTCAGAGATGATATTTTGCTGCCCAACAAAGCCGTGTCAAAGTCAGGCTTAATGGATATGCTCCACCTATGGGAATCCATGTCACAGTGAATCACGCACTGTAATGAGCTACACCTTGCCACAACCATAACTGGAAGATGCTGGAGTGACAAATTCCTGTCACGGGTACTCCCCGTGCTTTGGAACTACATCTCTGATTACATTATACGAAGCCCCTCACTAACACCCCAGGGAATCCTTGCAGAGTGGGTGGGGAACAGAGGATACACCCCAGGGATCTCACAATTGGCTCTGCTCCACAGAGGGACAGTTAATCAATGGGGTGGCGACAGCAGACACATTTTGACTAGGCTTATGAATGGCCTTGGGCAGTTAGGCAAGTACCTACCTATGTACCTATGAACTTATACATACAGTATCAACACATGCTGATAACTTAATTTACTGTTCAGGTATTGACTTACCTTGTGCCAATGGCAGTTGTGTGTACAATAGTTGACAGCTGCCTATGTAGGATGCCCACAGTAAACCACCTATACATGACAATTTACAGGTGGCCGTGTGTGTGTGTGCCATCCATGTTTACTGTGTGTGCAGGTGGAGAAGGGTGTCAGTCCGTTAGTGCCTACCCTGTCAGTGTGTATGCTATACGGTCCCTCTTTGCCAAGGCATGGGCATACTGGGTATACCTCCATCTGCCTACTGGGGCTGGCACAAGGTGCTTGTGGTCTGAGTCCCTCTGTGCCTGTGGGGTCCTTGGCAATGGTGGTAGGCTGTGAGGGCCTTCACCATTCTGTCCCTGCTGCAGCTGTTTCCGCAGGATCATATTGTGTAGCATGGCACATACTGTGAAGATGTGGGCACACATGCCTGGCGAGTACTGCAAGGTTCCACCAGATATGTCCAAGCAATGGAACAGTGATTTCAGCATGCCAAACATGTGCTCTATGATGATTCTGGTTTGTGCGTGTGCCTCATTATAGCGTTCTTGCATGAGTGTGTGTGCATTTCTGATGGGAGTCATCATCCACGGTTCCAGTGCATAGCCAGCATCCCCCACCAGGTGGCCATATGGGATGTCCCCCCTGACAAATACCTGATACAGCTGTGAGGCATGCTAGATGTGGGAGTCGAGATAGCTTCCAGAGCTGCCAGCACGCACATCCATGATAATGCTCTGGGCATTGCACACAACCTGGCAGTTGATGGAGGGGTATCCCTTGTGGTTTATGTAGCTCCTACCCTGCTCACTGGGTGGTGACTTGATGTGTATGTGCGTGCAGTCTATTGCACCCAGTACCTCTGGGTTGTTTGCCACACAGTGGAAGAGACGCATATTGCTGGCTAACTCCTCCTGCGTTTGGGGGAAGTATATGTGCTCATTGGCATGTGGTAACATGGCATCCAGGAACTGGTGGAGTACCCCGGATGCTGATGCCTGTGAGATCCCTATGATATTCCCAGCTGGCCTTTGAAAGGTACCTGTGGCTAGTATTCTCAAGCTTACACATACCTTCATGTCCACTGGGATGGGTTCCCCCTCTGTTATTTCTGGCTCTGAGCATGGCTGGCACAGCTCAACAAGTTGCTGTATGGTGTCCCTGTCCACCCTGTAATGCTGTACTATCTCCAGATCATGTAGCCCCTGGCAGGTTACCCTGGGTCTGAACACTCTTCTCCTCCTCCTCTGGTGCCTGAGATGGTTGTCAGCATCATCCTCCACACCACCTTCAGTCTCCAACACATGCTGGTGAATCAAAGCTATGGCAGCCCCTAACATGTACATATTAAAAGTTCCCAGTCTGTATACACCAATGGTGCAGAGTGTCTGGGAATACACAAGTGTGTGTGAGGTGCTTTCACACTTTATACTATTGTGCTATGGATGCAATGGTGTAATTGGGTGTGTATGTGCAATTCCAGCTGCAGGGTATCTTAATTATGGGTTTTACAGCTATTCTGGGGCCTTTGTTGTTGAATTACGCTTGGCTGCCATGATTCATCTATTGCCCTTTACTTCAATTTTCAACCTGCTTCCACTCCCATTGTCAAGCATGCATCCAGCTGCTGGCTTTCGTGTTTTGTACTTTCCCAACCCAGGATTGTTTTGCAAAATGTGTTATGTAGCTGATCTACTGCAAGTTTGCTTTGTTCTGCTGTGACAGTTCTCTTTTCTTTGCAGTATGGCACCTCCCCTTTCCTGTTTTGCAGGTAGCTGCTAGCAGCCTTGTTAGCTGTTGTCAATGGCCCACTGTGGGTTCTTAGGTGTTAATTACTTATTTGTACTCCAATTACCATGCTGCAGCATTTCCTTATTTTCTTCCCATATCCTTCCTGTTTTAGCTCTGGTGGGCGCCGCACACAGCCGTTTGCCGGGTTTCGAGCACGTTTTCATCCATGTTCACATGCACATTCAGTTTCCTTGTGTGCTCTCAGCTAAGCAAAGCTATGGCTACTTCAACACACCCCTATCCTGTGGCTTTGCTTAGCAACAGGCAAACTGGATTAGCAACGCTCCAATGTGCTTACAGCTAAGGTGGCGCACCCCTCTCTTGATGTCATCTTTATCTCCAGACCACACCTCGGTGTTGTACTGCTATGCTGTGAGGTACATCCTTATGCCGGCGGGGATTTTGTGATTCAGTATTACTTGTCTCATTTGCATGGCATTGACTACTAATATCTAGTTACCGCGCATAACACTGTCACAGCCCCTTAGCAACCCTTGTGCCATGGTGTGGTGTAGCATGCATGCCATTGACTATTATGGGGAATTCATGAAATGTGTTACATTGCAGTTTTATTACATATAAGTAAATTTTCATTATGATCCTGTTTGCGCACCAATGCACTGCGATTTTACTTTGCGTTAGTGTGCGCATGACATTAAATGTTCTTTTTTATATGTTGTGCATTTTTAACAGTATAATACATGAATTTGGTCTGCTGTCATGGCTCCGATTTTATATTTAAAAAAATGTAAACCGTTTTTTTTTTTTCGTTTTACATTTCTGCATGCTTACACTATGCCTGCACCACTTCCTGAATCGCTATATACCTTCATTTGCATGCTACGCTGCTGCGCATGGGGTAATTGCCATAGATGTGCCAGGAGCTGTGCGGCAGTGGTGTATGCAGGTAGTGCATGTGGAAACAACTCATACCTGAATTGCTCAGCGGCCATATTTGGTGTTAGATTGACAATGCTATGCCTGCGCCTGGCGCAAACTTGATGAATCCCAGGGGAAATCTTTTAAAACCTTGTACATAGTATGGTTTTAGAATTATTGATGCAAATATGAACAAGCAATATTTGATGCCTAGAGGTGTCAGTAGGAGTTAACTACAGATACACCTGGAGGCGTCACTCAGATGTAATGAGTTAACTTACATATTTATTGTGTTTGGTATTCTGTATGGTTGAACATTTTTTGTCAATATTTTCACTTCAATAATAAATAAATTCAATCATACAGAATAGAACCCTATGCATACATCCATATTTTATCCCCTGAAAATAACACTAGCATCTAAGCTAAATATTGTGGCACCATTCTTGGTGATGGTAGAATAATGCTCAAGGCTAGGCTCATAACTGCCTCACAGTCCCATCATCTCTGTCTTCAGATAGTCCAGGGAGGTACATCTCAAGTCATTTACAAACACATACATGTACAATGACTGTGTGCATGTGCAACGACCATCATGTTTGTTCTTGTGGTGCAGGGATGTGAGTGCTTGTGTTTAGTGAATCCTGTTGCCTGTTAGGTACCTGACTGTGACCGTCTCTTTTACAGCCTAATGAGTGGATATTGCTATGTGTGATGGTTTGCCTTCTGGTCTTTTGGATTGAGACTATATGACCCACAGATGTATGTTTTATCATGAATGCTGCCTGTAATGTGTGGTTGTGTGGTTGCAAAGCCCCCTCCATTCCCGCCTTACTGATGTGTGCTAACCTGAACTCTAACCCTAACCTGTCACCTTACCTTGGAAAAACCCTTTCTGTAATAGTACCACCATACTAGGCTGGCTCAGACACACACAGACACACACACACACACACACACACACACACACACACACACACACACACACACACACACACACACACACACACACACACACACACACACACACTCCCCTTACCAGACCTTTACTCTATCTCTAACCCACCAGCAGTTGCACAGACTCATTCCAAGCCATTATACCAATGCAATTACCTCTGTCTACATTGTGACCTGTCTATATGCTGAATGGCAACCATATATCTATATATTCATATTTACATTTATATTTATATTTATATTTATTGTTATATCTATTCAGAGAAAGAGGAGTTAGAGAATGTTTGACAGGTTTTGGCCCATTCTATTGTTATGGACAAATACAGTTTTTCTTACCAAACAAGTTGCAATATAGGACAAATTTTGTCTTATTAAAAAAAAAACAAACAAAAAAAACCCAGAAAAGTCTGCAACCCTTTCTGGGGACTAAAGCTTCCTGATGCTTCTCTTGTGATATTTGTTGTTTTTGTACAGATATATATATATATATATATATATATATATATATATATATATATATATATATAGATATATATGTAGGCCCAAGACATCTACATTCAAGAATACAGTGAAAAGGCTTGAAACCAAGGAACTTATGACACAGATCAGTGAGTAGGTGATTTACATACCACGTATATATGTGAACTCTTCTATATTAGCCAGACTTACTGCGTGTTTAACGAAGAATGTTGCTACATCTAATTAATCTTCACTTTTTGAAAGAAGTACCTCCACTTTTTGAAATAAAGAAGTTCATGGATTCTCTGAGACATTCACCAAAGCCATGGATGAGGGGAAGACGGTGCACACTGCCTACCTTGACCTGCCCAAAGCCTTTGACACTAATCCCCACTCGGGCATAACAGATAAACTCTCTCAACTAGGCATCAGTCCATATGTTACCAGATGGGTAGCAAACTGTCTCACTGATAGAACCCACGTGGTCAAAATACGGGAAGCCACCTCAGGCAGTAGACCTGTAACAAGCGGATTACCCCAGGGTTCGGTCTTGGAGCCTCTGTTATTTGGGATAAACTTTTCTGAGGGGCAGGTGAAAACCAGTGGGTTATGGCTGACCAAGTTTGCAGATGACTGCAGGCTGGGTGCTGTCATCAATTCCCCTAGTGATGTGGACATCCTCCAAGAGGGTCTCACTCAGACAAACGACTGGTGCCAGAAACATGGCCTCAAGATGAATACCAAAAAATGCATCAGAATCCCCTTTGGGGAGAGTGATGTCCCCACAAATGATCTCATTAATAACAACATCTTAAACACTCAGTCAGTCGTGAGGGATTTGGGCACCCAGGTTGATAGCAACTTGACTTTTGACCACCATGCTGCTTCTGTTGTATGGAAAGCCTTCTACATGGCCCATCTCATAAGTAAGGGTATCTCATCCAGGGACAAGGAGGTCATAACATCCCTGTATTCTTCTTTTATAAGGCCCATTATTGAGTACAATGCCCCTTTTGGCATGTACTTGCAAAGCCCTTGTAGTAGCTGGAGAGACCACAGAGGTTCCTTACCAGGAGAATCCAGGCCATCAAACATCTACCATACACAAATAGGCTAAAAGCCTTATCCCTTTAGTTGCCTTCATACAGACTCCTCAGAGGTGACCTCTGTCTGGCATACAAGGCATTCATGGACTCCATCATGATGGGACTGCTGCATATCTGTAAGTCAAGCTCTATTCAAGTAAGCCACATGCGTGGCCTCAACCTGGTCTGTGACATCAACAAGACTTGCTGGCGGCACAGATTTTGTCCCAGAGACTCCCCCATCTATGGAATAGACTCCCTCACAGCATCAAGCAGAGTACCTCTTTACACCTTTTTAAGTGCAACCTGGATAAATGGATGGGAAGCAGAAAATATACCCCTAGGATTCCACCCTTGTCCCTCCTGGACAGGAGCATCAGGTGCTGATTTGTCTAAACATGGTCTAAACTCTTGGCTAGGCTTATAAGGGCCTCAGGGCCAATAGAGTAGTAATCTCCAATGATCCTATGATCCTATGAAACATAAAGCATAACGTGGAACTGTCAGCTTTACTTTTATTGCTATAGATAAACACAGTAATTCTCTCCCTAACAAACATGAAAATAAAAGCATTTAAAACAGAGGGGAATACATCTGGACTGTTAATGTGGGTGATTTATATATGCTCCTGGGTTAAAATTTATTTAGATAGCACAATAGTAATTTTTTTACAATGTGAATTGGTATAGTGAAAGCTTCAAAAGTGTTTTTGCTTGTGTTTGCAAGCAACTTCTCAGGATAAACAACATTTTCCTAAAAAGATGTGAATTTTATAGCCTGTGTATGAGCTGAAATTCAAAAGAAAAATGCATTCATAAAAATGAATAATAGAAAACTATTAAAGGTAATATGCAAACTATAATACCCAATATGGTGAGCATTATAGTAAAATAACAGACTGCCTATTGTGTTCAGCAGAAATCTACTCCACCCCTGAAACCTCCATCATTTTCCATTATAGCACTTAAAATATGGGCTATCAGTAAATATGTTTGACACATTTCTGTAGTATTTTATTATTGAGAGGTGATTAGGATAACATTGTCCTAACTCTCCCCCTCTAGTGGTGCCTCCTCCAACACCAAGATTGTTTATGAAATACAAGTCAATAGGGTCATAATTAGGGATTTATTCCTCTATACCAAAGAGCCAACATTGTGTAACATTCCTTACCCATTCTGCCGAAACTTGCTGGATCCAGTGTAATGCTTCTGTACTTTCAGTGCCTTTTTTCCCATCTATTTCCTGATTGTTAATACACACAGAAAATCTGCAGGATCCTATGTCATTGGCTAGGTAAGATATACAAATATGAGGCCGTTCTGGAACCAGAACAGGGTCAGCAGTGTTGAACAGGGCCTACCAAATTAATGTTTACCTTAAATAAAACTACCTCCAGATCAAGAGTAAAACATTTTACTACAGTCAGGAAATCTTTTATAACCTACAACAATCTAAAACGACTTTTCTCAAATGGGTATTAATTTGGTATCATGTTATGAGGCATACTCTCTTTACTTTCTAAATAAGACTTGCATATGCTGTCTGATTTTATATTTTGCAGTCAGTAATTCCATTTATGTTTGCCTTTATTGTCCTGGTAATACGTAGAAAAGTGGTATAGAAAAGACAGGTAACAAACTGAGAAATCTGGAGAATTTTATGGACCACAGATGTATTTAACACATAATGAATGTAACAATATAATGTGTAGAGTGCAGCTGTGATAACGTCACACAGAAAATAGTAAATGGATAAACTCATATTTTTCTTACATAAGAATTACTTTACATGGGACTGACTTCAATGGATAACAAAACTCTTGATAATTATCACATCTCTCTTCATTATTAGTAACTAATTGGCATGACACCTGGTTACAGTGGATACCTATAAATCTTTACCTGGTTATAAGGAGTGGTAGTCTGGTCCTTATTTAGAAATGTTAGCCCAGTCACAGTCCTTATAAAAATATATGCCTGTGTGTAACTTATTGTTCCATCAACAGCCCTAAAATTCTCCATACAGGTGTGAATACAATTAAGTAGCTGAGATAGTTAAAAGCAACCAGATTTAAGAAGTTCCCTACTGACTTATTTTATGTGAGTGCAGCAATGGTTCTTCATCCTCATTGAAAGATACCCTTTCTTTTTAAGACAAAATTTAATATATGTTCTGTGATAATTGTCTGCCTCCTACTATTAAATGGGATTCAGTTTGTCATGTCTTTGGCACTTGATTAGAAGGATAGGGATAATACTCGAGACAGAAAGCCTCAGCTTCATTAATAATATATTTTCACATAATAACAATAATAGCAATAATTATAATAATAATAATGCATGAAAAAAGTGAATGATCCAAGAATGAAATGAAAGCACTAGGCATTGCACGAGAAGAGCATGAGAGAGATTTGTGAGGTGCTCAGAATGTGGGTCAGCTGTTTGGCTGGGGTGACAGGGATGTGGGTTCTTTGTGAGAGTCAGCACTTCATAGAAGAATATGGAAGACAGAGTTCATAGCAAACTTGATTGGTGGGTGAGAATGGATCAAGAGCGATGGAGGAGGAGAAAGAAATAGGAGGCTAGAAGGCAGAATGGGGTTGTAAAATACAGGAAAACAAATACTGTGGGCATGTGGACATTGGCAGAGGTTGACAGAGGAGTACAGATTAGCAGGGAGTACAGAGTAAAGATGTTAGGGTAACATTAGAGAATGTAGCCACCAGAGGGAAAAGAAGGAGATGGATGCCACTGTGGAAGGGAGGTAAAGCCTGTAGTACCGAGTACGTAAGGGAAGATGGAGCTAGAGGTTACCATACAGGAGTCAAACAGGAGCCAACACCAAAGGGTGAGCAGGATGAAGGAGATGGTCAAGCAGGAGTCATACAGGAACCAACAACAAAGGTAGAGCAAGCTGACAGCAGGCAGGAAAGGATACTAAGCTGTGTAGGAGGACAGTGCATAAGAAAAGTTTTTCAGGAATGCTATAGGAGGGAACAGAGGAGCATTTAGAGAGAAAGAGAGGGAAGCAACATCACAGAAGATGGGTGGCTATAGCAGCAGTGGAGAGGTTACATAAAGATAAGAGAAGTGGCATGGAGTGGCAAGTGAAGGAGATGATAGTTAAAGAGAAAGAGAACTGAGTTTTTGTGAATGAAGACAGTCACAAAGGAGTCTTGTTGTGAGAAAGAGAGATGAGAGTCTAGTGTTCACTGAAACAATCTTGGGTCTTAGATCCACTAGGAGAAGGTGACCAAAGTGATTGCTGAGAGGAAGGTGTACATATGGTGTACTGCATCTAGACAGAAATAACCTTTCGATGAAGGTGGCTAAGGTTGTATCAAACAAAATCAAGGAAGTGGCAGAGAGATACCAGGATGGGGGTGGTAGGTTGGACATAGCCTTCTGAGATAGGTTACTTGTACTAGGAGTCAGAATAATGAAGATAGAAAGGATTAAGGAGTATAATGACTGATGTCAGTTAACAAGGAAGAAAAGGGGAGGGGGATCTGACAGACTGATGTCCTATGAAACAAGGATTAGCTGCCTTTTAGAGCAAAAAGGACAGCAGTGATTAATGCTAGGTTGGAATGGTATACCCAAACAATCTTCCATTTAAATTAAGGTGAAAAGGAGATAGAAAGGGAGGGAGGGGAGAGACACACAGACAGAAGCAAAATATGACAATAGGTAATCACATAGTAGATAGAAGGGTGAAAGAAGCACAACAAAATAACAATGGAATGAAAAGTCAAGACTCAGATCATGGCTGGGAGGTATTACCTTTAAATGCATAAATTCTGGGTAGTAATATAGGGACATACTTGTTAAAATAATAAAAAATAAAGTTCATAAAAATATAAAATCAAACATAAATATGCACAAAAAGCATTATGCCAAAATACTAATGTTTGAAGAAAAAAATTAAATTAACTCCTGCAATTCATCCGCAAGCTAATACCATAACTATCTCACTCCCACAAAGTGATTTGTTTTAATTTCCCAAAAGATAATGTTTTTCTGTAACTTCACAATCTTTCTGTCACTTATTTTCTCTCTGCAGAACCTAACCTAATGGCTCATTTTCCTGCACTCAGTCCTCCCATTAATTCCATGTAGCAGGAGCCAGGAATCGTCAGGCTAGTCAATAACCATATAACCCAATTAGTACTGTACATAGTCTTTTATTACCTGCATTCCCCAGCAGTCAGAGTCAGGGGATAGGGAGTAGGCCTGTTAGCTGGTCCTACAGAGTGGCCTACCCTTTATCTGATGCAGCATTCCCCAATAAGCTGTTTTTTTAAGATATGCTATTTACTGCCACCACAGAAAATAATGTCTTAACACACTAAACACTATGGTTTGTCCATGTGCACTATTGCAGATCATGGTACATTTAACACTTCCAGTAGGTGTCTTCTTGGAGGTAAAACACACCCAACCCCTTTCCCAAATATGGGTGAGTCAGCAATGCATATGACTCCTATCCTCTATTGCCAGCTCAATCATATGGCCAATCTGTGAATCAAACCTTGGTCAGTATGCCCGTAGTCAGGGCTTTATTCCTCTATGGCTGCAGAGCAGACTATTTCAAAATATGTTATAGGCCAAGATGTATATTGTATGGGGAAAAAAAATAGATGTATATAGTAAAAAAAAACTTTTTTCCAGACAATAAACCAGATGCTTACATTCGGTTTACACATGTACACCACTATAGCATCACAAAACCTCAATACCACTATCCATGTACCCAGAAGACCACATGATCACATATAACATACTTCATACATTTTATTTTCATCTAGCTGCGATAAGGGTTCACAAATCTTTAATAAAAGAGCATTCAAAAAGCAGCAGAACAACAATTTTCTTCCCTTGATCTAAACACTCCTGCCTGCTACAATATCCTTCATGGACACTGCTTGTATTGAAGAATAGGTATCACTACAACCTATTATGAGACAATATTAACTCCACTTCCTCCATATGTGGACGTTGCTACTTAAATTTTCATTTCTTTTACACTTATTCTTAATTCCCCAGATTTCTAAGGAATGTAGGAATATAGGCAAGCAGTCAAGGGGACCATAAGACACCTAGCTATATACACCTTTAACTTAAAAGTTCTTGTCACCCCTGTCTGGCACTTAATACTTCTTATCTTCCAAGTTGAGAATTGCCTTATGTGATACGCTTCGTGTAAATTTGTGTCTACCCAGCCAATTGTTAACACTAGCCTTAAAGGCAGCCACTGTAGTACTTTGGCCTGCAGTGGCAACTTATTGCAAAGGTTTAGCATACACTGTAAGAGTCTATTTCTCCAGCAAGTTTAGTTTATGTTTTGGTTTAGGTTTAGGATTCTAGATGGGATGTTTGTAAGAGCATTGTTTTTGCAAAGAAATAGGAGATCAAATAGGATTGGGTGTTTCATGGCTGAAAAAGCTAGACATAGGTCACGGAGCAGCCAGGTTGTCTAGTTAACATATGCTATTCTTTCCAGTTAGTTGAAAGATTTAAGACTTTTATTTTATTTATTTATTTATTTATTTATTTATTTTTTTTAGTTAGAAATATTTGGGGCCTTTCCAATTGAGCAATATGCTTGGATTTGTACATAGAAAATGAAACACTGTATTCAGCGATGGGTCTTACAAAAGGAGGAATTCAGGGTCAGGATTACTTCTTTGGCTTTTGAACATATTACCTTGGTAATTAATTAGGACAAACAAACAGACACATGGAAGGATTTCATAACTATCGTGGAAACATATGATCAAACGAAAAAGAAAGGGAGTTGTCTGCATAAGTACTGAGATCTCTTATGACTGTCTCTGTCTGATGTGGAGTACAATTTATAACATGTGAGTTGTGTGAAGCTTTTTTTTGCCAAACACTATTACCATGCACTTTTTGGTATTTAACTTTAGACTATTTTCAGAATGCAAGATATGTGCATATTTCAACCCTTGCTGGAACTCTTTAGTGTCAGTAAACGAGCAGATAACAGTACAAAACTTGCAGTTCTCATCAAGCATGGTAAAAGAACACTTCTGGGTTATTGGATTTGATGCCTGCAAAATGAATTCCAAACATAGAAAGTCCTAGTACAGATCCCTGCGGCACATCATTCATTACAATTTTACATTCACAGGGTATGCCAGCAACATTCCCAACATGGGATCTGTTGGATAGCCAATTTGTAATACAGTATACAATACATAGATTACACTCAGTTTGATTATTTTTTCAATAATTCAGCATGGGGAATAGTATCAAAAGCATTTTACAGACCAAAATAAGCAGTGTGTGCACAAAATGGCCACTGTTTACAGCCCCTGCATTCTTTTAAGAGACACTTACTATTTTCAGGAGGCAAGACATGCCCATCACAATACCAAACTGAGTGGGGTCTGGTTCATTCTAAATGAGGCCTGTTGTGATATGTTCCTTGGTTTGCATATCAGAATAGTGAGGCTGATGGACCTATAATTACATGGGAGTGCAGAGGGGCTGCGTTAGTTTATGGGAGTAACAGCTGCCACCTTACAAGCATCAGGCAAAACCCTGCAGACAGGCTGAAACTAAGCAGTTTAGGTGCATGCTCCGAAAGTGCATGCTTGGTACTGAAAAGAATGCAGCCTGAAACTCTTATTTTTATCCTATGAAAAGACTTCTAAGATTTGTTCAAGGGGGATTTCATGGGATAGTAGTGGCAGCAATGTGAGTAGGAGGTGTAAAGTCAGCACAACATTTATTTGCAAATATATCAGCTATATAATTGGTATCAGAATGTATGATACAATTATTGATGAACTTGGTACATTGTTGGACACAAGTCCTTAATTTTCTGACATAGCTGAAGAAATATTTGGAGTCCTTTGTTATCAGTGGCAACCTTAAACTGGTGTTTTGCTTTACATTCTCTAATATTGATCTTAAGATCATTGCTGGCATGTTTTAGTGTGGTATTGAGTTGTTATGCAACTTATTTATATGCCAGTTTCACCAGAGGCAGTTTTCATGAATTTACCATTATTTTTGAACAATATGTGTACTGACATTTCAAGGCAGCTGTTTAGTTGTCATGTTACTAGAAGAACAAATCCAACCTCAGTTTTCCATAAAGCTTTTTTTCCTGCTGTCCTGCCTCACTGTCATCACTCTTACTTTCCATACCTTAACATTCACCCACAATTCCTTCCTCAAGCATTCACTGCCACCCCAATATTTTGTAAAACTACGCAAGTCTTACCCCCCACATTCCTTCTTCTTTTGTTGATTCTTTGAGTAGTACCCAGTGTGCTACATCTTAACCAACCAGATACTTAAACTACTTAGGAAAATTGAAAAGAAGGCATCACTGGTCCATCCTGTAGTCACTCAGTGAATTGATACTATCTCTTAACTTCAATAGATTTTTGAGACCCACAGTAGAATAGAAACACATTCAACTCTCCTCCAAATGTTTGGAGGAATATAAAATAATTCCTCATGACATAAAAAAAGGCAAGGGGCTAAAACTATTAAAAAAACTTGGTTCCTACTCCTTACTTAATGTCAAGTCTACTGATGAACCATACATGTCATCCAGCTGTAACTTGATTTCTGAGTTATATCCCCCATATCTGTAAATCTAACAACAAGAAGTTAATACTCAAACTCCATTCTGTCTCACATTTCCTGTACTAAACATTGCATACAAACTTTCATAATTCCTCATAGTTATCATAACACCAATATTATTTTCTGATTCACTAAACACACTATCAACATTCTCACAGCCTTTGGTTCTTCCTTTACTAACATACACATAGACCTTACGTCCACATTTTCTGTTAAGGTTCTAATATATATAGTCATGTATGCTACTTATAAATGCAAACACAAAGGACATTTCTGATGAATAGCCCTCTTTACATAGAGCCTACACTACCTTCCATTAATCAACACTCTCACCTTCGTGTTGCAATATAAATACAAATCTCTTATGTATCCTTGATATATCTGACTTTGTCTACAAAAGTCCATGCTCCTCCTTAACAAATGACATCTTTGTTCTAATAAAACGACATACCTTGACACTAATCTCCTTATCTAAAAAATGTCCCATAATGGTCAAAAAGAATAAAAAAATACAGTGTCCTTCATTTCCCACACCTAAACTCTGTTGACCATCTTAGGAAACCACCTTACAAACTTAGTCTAAGGAGATTCATGGTTGGTTTAAGACCATTGTTAACAAATCAAATGGTATCCAATTATTTATATCCTGTAAGTTCCTATTATCTCATGGGAAAGCAAAAATGCCAATCTTACATAAATAAATAAATAAAATAAATAAATAACACATGTTCCTAATCTAAAATACACAATGATTTTTAACCAACTCATACGTAAGTGAAGGTCATAAAAATATTTACACTTCACAAGACAAACTATCTCATCCTGCGACCTTTGTGTAATTTTCTTTATTACCTTATTCATTTTGTTGCTATATACTTATTTTGATCTCATTAGACATTCTTGGCACATGTCCTGTAACCCATTCATTTAATCAGCATCCATAACCAACATCCTATACTCATCCTTTAAATCTTTAATCATACATTTCTTTTTTGTATTTTTCCTGACCTTTAAAATGACATAAAGCCTCTTTTTACCACCCACATAATTCATGCATCTCACTTGAGCTGAGACAAAGCTTTCTAACTGTAGTCTACAATTTTATAGCACCATTCCTTTTATTTGTTGCCAACTGCATCACCTTTTTCTTTCTTATTATAACATTGCTGCAACAAATTTTATATCTGTCATAATTATTGTGTTCAGCTTTGCTCCTTAACTTATTCAGTCACTGAAATAATACTCTAAAAGCTTGCTTAAAGTCCCTTTATTATTAATACTTTCATACAATTCCCACACAGGTTTTGCTTCAGGAACAAAACTAGATATACAGGCTGTAATAAATTTATTTTGTGTAAGGGCATTATATTGAGTTTCCCATTTCTTACTCTTTTGCAAACTTTTCACCTGACATAAAACTTGCAAAAAATCTAATGATTTGCAAACACGTATTCTTCCTGCAAATATAAATGCATGAACTTTTTCTTCAGAAAAATAAGGTAATACATTTAGAACCTATAAAATATTTTATGCAGTGCTTTCTGAGTTTCTGCCAGCAGCAAGAGGAGTGAGGAAAACTCTGTTAGCTTTGTGTGTTCCTATAATTCCCTTTATTACAAAATACTAAAGTTTTATGAATTAAGTCAAATTGGTTTGTTCATAGATTCAAATGCTCATAGGAAATTATTAGGCTATCAACCCAGAGGTCATTTCAAGCCTAGCCTTTTCATCTAAATGAAATACCATAGATATTCTAGTCAATATCCAGGATTGTGTTTAGTAGTGACTGCCCATGTCTTGGAGGGTTGCAGGTGCTATACCTGGAAAGTATTTATGGTGCCCCATTCTTGCAGCCTTCAAAAAGTAAAATTGAATAATAATTGAACTGCAATAGGTCTAGGATTGGCTGTTCCATGTTCCAAATTCTGTAGCCTGCAGTTGTCCAGAGCTATTTTCCATTGTCTTTAGTGAGACTTCTTCATTTATCTATCAGTATTAATTGGGAGTCACTTTGTTGTCAGTGATTTATTCATTTCACATATATAATTTGAGATGCTGGACCAGTGTTAGGAATACTGAAAACCACTAGTTTTACTTTTTAAGTAATCTAAACTAAATTAAACTAAAATCTGTTTTCAGCTAATTTATACACTTGAAATATATTTTAATATATTTACCTTTGCTCAGTATTACAGTATTGCAGAATTTCTGAAGCAACTGAGGATTGATTTTGTGTATGTTGCATATGAAGTGCCTTTCTCTTTCAGATATCTGTGAAAATTATTTTAAGAGAAGTCTATGGCCTAAAGTTTGAACATACCAGAAGATTAATTAAAGAGATAGCAAATCTGCTGTGACATTTATGCTATTTAATGTGAGAACATTGTAAAACATTTTGAATATTTAAAGTGACATCTGTAGTGACTTTTAGAGTGAGAAGGAGTGATATTAATGAATTCTGAAAGTGACATAATTGTTATGTTAAAGTGAGAAATAATATAATATTGGATGGACTTCTCTTTTTGATAAAACCCTAAAAAAACATTTTTTTCTAACATGAGACATCAGGGTAAATTGCCTTTTATACAGAGAGGAGTGTAGCAGATGGTATCTTTTCCTTGGGAGCCTCATTTACTTTTTTTGGTTAAAATAAGCAGCAGAATGTGCTTGCAATTACCAGGGGACTGCTTGGCATATATTCAGGTTAAATAACAGTAAAAGACTGCAAACACATGAGAAAACACTGGGAGTGAAGGGGGTTAGAATTTTTGAATTATATAAGTGGAAGTACTGTAAATGATAATTAAAGTATTAAAATAAAAGTGATGAGCAGTGAAAAGAACCACAAATAGGTAAGTGACTTTAAAGTTCAAGACTACTAAATAAGAATATTTTAGTTATTACTTAGGACATTTAGAATAAGATCAATATGTCATGGAAAAACATGTGGATATAATCTGGCCTGTGGAAGAAAAAAACACAAATAATCATGAAGATGAGTTATTACCTTAGTGACAAAAAACTTTGATGAACATAAATAACTTTGAAATTTCTAACATTAATGTTTCTTGTCAAGATCACCGTTGTGACATTGAAAGACAAAACGAAAGGGCATTCAGTATATAGTGAATAGAAGCAGTGCTGAATTAATGAACAATATAGATGAGAACAGAAATGTAAATGAGAGGAGAGAGTGCATGGTACAACAGTAAAAAAAGAATAGAAAGGAACATTTAAAGAAATTGAACAGAAATAAAGTCATCCAAAAGCCTCATCTCTAACTTCTTTACCACTGTTTACAGTGAGGCATATAGTAGACAAAAAATATAGCCATTTTCATTTGGGAGACTCAGGACTGCTCTAGTGCCAGAAAGTGTGTGTGTGTGTGTGTGTGTGTGTGTGTGTGTGTGTGTGTGTGTGTGTGTGTGTGTGTGTGTGTGTGTTTGTTGAGGGGAGTAGCATGGTCTGTTCTAAGCTGGGAAACATAGAGAAATAAACTTGAGTGTGACCTACTGATTGGCCACAGCCTGTTTTATGGGAAGTTGGGGTTTAGATGCAAGGTACAGAGTTTAAGTCTCACCTTTGAAGAAAATTGACTATGCTTAAAATGGTCAGCAAGGGCAAATGGTCTAGTACTTACCCCTGAACCTACTGTGTGTTTAGTCAGTTTTCAATGTCTATATAATGGCAGCTCGATCATGTGACACTATTTGTTGTGCTGTGTTGTGTTTTAGCAGTGCCGTGTGTACATGCAGGTATCTCGAATTAACATTTTCTCTGTAAAATAACCTTTGATACTTCCACAGGCCATACTTGTGCAAAGTCAAACTAGACTGAGCAGTAGTGAGGACCACCCACCAAGTTTTGCATTAGATACTCCTTTTTTTTGTTTTCCTTTATATTCCTTCAGCAACCTTTACGATCAAGAAAAGAGGACGTGCCCTGCTATCCCTGCAGCCAGCTTGGTGGACATTGGTGTCCTAAGGCAATGCAGCAATTGTCTCATGTTCACTGAAAATCAACTAAGCTTTAAACAAACTGATAAGGTATGTAAAAAATGTACTTACACAATGTCACTAGAGGCAAAGCTCTCACATACAAGCATTCATAATACCAATAAGGTTGTCAGTTTTACATTCACTACACCCACCACTCACAGTATGGCTCAGATGCATAGACCACACAGGCTCTTAGATGCAATTTTCCTAATCCCTACATAACCCCCACCACCCAGACATTGCACCTACAAGAAATACCCTCAGCAGCACCAAGAGCACTTCACCAAAACAATACCCACCACAGCACACACAGCCACATCTCATAGAGCCTCATATCCTAAGCCAATAAGGCAAGCCATCATACAAACTATTAGGTTTATAGGAGACCCCATTGTGAGAAACACAGGTGTCCCTCTCATCAGGCAGTAAGGAGAAAGTCGCAATCAGTTGCCAGTTTGGGGTGCAGGACCTGCCAGACCACATATGCACTCATGTCATTGGATTGCAGACATCAGAATAACTCAGTCATAGTCTATATGTGGGTGTAAATGACCTGATACATACCTTCCTGGACTATACGAAGACAGGCTGTCAGATTATGTGTTCCAGGCCAATATGAGTCTAACATTTAGCAGCATTCTACCTTCCCAAAAGGATGATGCCACAATATAAACAGAAGATAATTGACTTTAGTAATTATCTTAGTTTTTGCTATCACTCCAAGAGGTGCAATATTTGCCAGCATGGGAGGATATGGACAGCAAACCACACTGGTTTGCCAGGGATGGTCTGCACCTGTCCCTTCTAGGCTTTCAGATATTGGCTAAAACATTGCACTCCATTATTCTTTTTTTAGCCAATGACAAACTGGCAAATCCTCTGACATAGCAAAACCAACTCTAGAAAACCGAAAGGTATTTCTGCTCAATGCCAGGAGTCTTAACAAGGAACTCTACTCCCTCCAAGCTCTCCTTACTTGAGAGAATGCGGGCAAAATTGCCAAATTCACCACAGGGGCTTTCTACCATAGTCACCACTGTCTCTCACTTGCTGAACTGGGCTGGCTTGAACTCCCTCACCTCCTTCAGTGGTATCAACTATCACTCGCCCACAAACTAGTAAACCATCCACTAAATGTTCCATCCCTCCAGAATCTACTCCAACCCTATCGCACCACCAGACCACTAAGATCCAGCAACAAAAATCACTTGCAGATCACTAAAGCCAATAACTCTGCTGGTGAAGCACTATTCTCTTGCGCCATAGCCAAATTATGGAACTCCATCCCACCCACAATTACCTCCATACCATCATGCAACCACTTCAAAACTTTACTAAAAGCACAGCTAAAAACATGCTGGCTATGCCCTTGCAACTCCCACTCTAATATCACCCACCCCATCCAACCACTACCTTTCTTTCCACCCCACTAACTGCCTTGATTATAGCAAGCTCAGATGCTCATAAACCTAGTACTTATTATACAGGAGGAACTTCTTATTGTAACATTTGTTAATGTCTGTTATGTACTTTGCAGATAAAGATTCTCGTTGTCTACTGATCTACTATGTTCTTCATCTGTAAATATGTTAGTAATTAATTGCTATGTTAAATTGTTAATCACTATGTAATCCAATGTAACTCCTGTTTGTTTATTTTAACTGTGGAGCTTTTCTCGCCGGGCCTCTGCTGAAAATGGACCTACGTCCAGTCGGACACTCCCGGTCAACAAATGTAAATAAATAAATAAAATTTATGCAGTCATTGAGATGTGGTTTAAAGCTGTGGAGAGCACCCCATGAGTGCAGGACTACAATGCTTCTCATGCACTTAGATCAACTACTGCACAAGCAAACAGGTGTCTTGATTTGCATCAAAAGCAAACATAACTCAGGACTGGTCAAAAAGGATAATGTGCTTGAACTTCTCCGAGTCAAAATTACTATAGGGAAAGTCTCATAGAATATCCTTGCAAGCTATATGTTCTACTCTATGACTCAGGAAATCCATAACACATACTTAAACATACTGGAGACACTAACATACAACCCAATACCATATCCATGGGTGACTTTAAATACCCGATTATAAACCAAGACTTATAAATGATCCCAGACTTGTAGGCCCAGAGATTACTGGACTTTGTAAACACAACTACTCTGGATGAGATAGTTCATATGACCTCTAGGGTCAGGAACATGCTGCATCTGGTCCTCACTAACACAGGCGAATGCTGCACTATCCAGTGCAATGTCCTCTCTGGTAAGGTTGAACCATAAAGCTGTCTCCTTTATAAAAATTGGAATTCCTGCTATCCCTGGAACATTTAGGAACCATTCTAAGGCAAACTTTCTACTATTATGTGGTAGATATCCCAGCAAAATTCCAAGGTCCCCCAGACCCTGAGAACACTGTTGCCTATACAGTATTTTTTGGGTCTATATTATGTTGCTGAAATGCAGTTCTGATGAACACCTATCCATCGACACCTAATCAGCAAAACAATTCACTGAAGTTAATAAGGGCAAGGAAATACTTGCCCACAGCACAACATACCAACATCTACTTGAAATCAAACCCACCTAAATGAGGGACTTTGCCCCACATACCCCGCCCCCCACACCCCTAACTATATATACCAATTCCAATATTGCACTACAGTGGAGAAAAGGGTAAAGCTCTTTTGCTGGCCAACTAAGCCTTTGCCATTACTACATTCAGCGAATTTTTTCGCTAATTCGTTGTTGATGGATAGGTGTTCACCGGAATTGCATTTTGGCAATGTAATATAGACCCTATTTTTTCACAGTGACCATGTACAATCGAGTTAATAGATGCATAAAGACAGCTGTGCCTACCAGGACTCAGCACAGAACAAACTCCAAAGAAACAACCAGAGTGATGGAATCTCAATACCAACAGGGTATATAACAAAAGGAAGAAAACTGTAGCAAAAGTTAGGAAGTGAAACGTCCAGCAGGATAAAACCAACAGGGTATATAACAAAAGGAAGAAAACTGTAGCAAAAGTTAGGAAGTGAAACGTCCAGCAAGATAAAACCAACAGGGTATATAACAAAAGGAAGAAAACTGTAGCAAAAGTTAGGAAGTGAAACATCCAGCAGGATAAAAGCTCTTTCATCTTTCTAAACAAGCAACTTCAAGGGTAAATCAAGTCTACCAAATTCTGGTGAAAATAGTTTTCCAGGCTAAGGACAACCATAAGGCTTTCTTTACCTATGTCCACAATCTCAAAGGCAGTACAGAACAATATGCAGAATTATTTGTACACTGATCTAAAACATATAGCAAATCTGCAGGCTGTAAAATTCACCTCCAGTTTTACTCATCACTCCTCCCCAACCCCCCCCCAGGAAACACTATGGAGCAAAACCCCCCAACTCTCACTAAGGAGCAGGTCCTTGATGAACTCTCCAAGGCCAAGAATGCTGAATAGATGTGCCCTGATAATATCCCAGGATGCCTCCAAAATGGTACAAAACATGACCTATCAAGACCACTAGAGCCACTATTTAAGCATAGTTCCCAGTTAGGCTTTGTACCACACAAATGGAGACTTGTAATGTTCATCCTTCTACACAAGGGCAACAATCTATGAAACTTGTTAAATACAGACCCATAAGTTTGACTAGTATGTAAACCATTGCAATAATTATCATGGAAATAATTAATAATGACACAGGAAATTTTCAAACAATGGATTCAACCCAGTTTGGTTTCATCAAAGGCAGATCGTGTCTACTCAACTGAGTGGACTTCTTTGACACGGTCACTAAAGCAATGAACGTGGCCAAGGCATTTGATACAATACCACACTTGGGCACAGCAGACAAACTCATGGAATTAGGTATAAACTCATATGCCACCCACTAGATAGCTGGGTGGCTCTCAGACAAGACCCAAAAACTTAGGATAGGGGAGTTAACCTCCACAAAGATGTTGGTCTCTAGCAGATTCCTTCGGGGCCATGTTGGGTCTTCTTCCTTTTAGCTTCTGCTTCTCTAAAGTGCAGACCAAAACTAGCATTTACTAAATGTTCAATGTGTATTATTATCTTGGAACTTTTCTCCCTGGGCCTCCACTGAAAATGGACATATATTCAATCGGACGATCCCAGTCAACAAATGTAAAAATTAAATAAATAAATAAAATAAAATCAAGGGCATCTGTCTAACTAAGCTTGCAGACAACCGTAAACTAGGTGCAATCATAGAAACCCCAAGGCACTGATAACTCCAAGAAGGGCTGACTTAGACAAATAACTGGTGCCAGAGCCATGATCTAAAACTCAGTGCCAGGAAATCCATAACAGCATTCTTCTGGAAGTCAGCTACCCATGAAAAACTGTCATTGATAACACATCCCTAAGAGTAAACCAAGTAGTCAGTGATTTGGGGACACTTGTAGGCAGTAACCTGACCTTCAATTAGCATGTGTCTATGGTAGTAAGGAATCATTCTATGATGCACAACGTTTAACTGCCAAGCCATCAAAAGAACTGTGGAAAAACAAACAAACTGAAGCCAACAGCCCACTCTACAAATATATTTAATGAAGCACTTTTCAGCCGGCTGATAGCCTGAACTTCTGCAGATAAAACTCCATGCAAAACACAGCTGTTTAAAACATTCAAAATACCAGTCAGGTGTATCCATTTTAACCAATAAAAATAGTATCTGTTACTCTTTCAATGACATTAACTATGAAGTTTAAACTTAGAAATACCTAAAACATTTAGTTATAACTCTTACAACTGATGCTTTTGTATATGTTAAACAATGTCTTTTACTTAAATTAGTACACACATTTTAAAATATTATATTGTATATAAAACTTTGTCTGTGAGGATACATATTTATATTACAACAAATCACTCAACATCAGTATATTAAGAAATAAAAATTAACTAGAAAAATACACAGTAACGTCATAAAATACATTCAACTTGTATCCTGTCCATAGCTTTTTCATCCTTCCTATCTACCTCTCTAAGCTCTTCAATTTTAATATACATAAAATGGAACACATTTCATTTAATAAATTCATTTAATCATAGCCTCACCTCATGCTTCATGCCCACCGAGTGGCGCACAGCTACAGTTATCCCACTCCACAAGGGGGATCCACCTTGGATCCCGGGAACTACTGTCCCATCAGTCTGACGAGCCTGATCTGCAAGGGCATAGAACGCATTATCATGGAACTTATAAACAAAGACATTGACAACCTTCAAACACTGGACACCACCTAGTTTGGGTTCGTGAAAGGCCAATCTTGTCTCTTGAACCTGATTGACTTCTTTGAATCAGTCTCCAGAGCTGTGGACGAGGGTAAGGAAGTCTACACAGCCTATCTGGACCTTGCCAAGGCCTTTGACACCATCCCCCACTCTGGAATCATAGATAAACTTACTAAGCTGGGCATAAATTCCTACATCACTCGATGGGTTGCCAGCTGGCTTACTGACAGAACCCAGACTGTAAAAGTAGCCGACTCCAAATCCAGCTCCAGACAAGTGACAAGTGGAGTACCTCAGGGTTCAGTCCTGGGACCGCTCTTGTTTGGCATCTACGTCTCTGAAGTACAGGCCAACACTAAGGGACTCTGGCTAACAAAGTTCGCAGATGACTTCAAACTGGGAGCCATTATTGAATCCCCAAATGATGTGAATATTCTATAAAAGGGCCTTACAGAAACAAATGCTTGGTGCCTGAGCCATGGGCTCAAGCTTAATGCCAAGAAATGTATAGTTATCCCCTTTGGGAAAAACCACGTACCCATAAATTACCACATAGGTGGCAGTAAACTAAACACCGAAAGTGTGATGAGAGACTTAGGGACACAGGTGGACAGTGGTCTCACCTTCGATAACCACATTGCCACAACTGTCAGGAAATCCTTCTATGTGGCACACCTCATTACTAAGGGCTTTTCATCCAGAAAAAAGGAGGTCATTGTCCCACTGTACTCATCCCTCATTAAACCCATTATAGAGTACAACGCCCTATTTGGTATGTACCTCACAAGACATCTGCAACAACTGGAAAGGCCGCAGAAATATCTCACTAAAAGAATCACAGGTCTAAAGCAGATGCCCTATGCTGACTGTCTTAAAAAACTCCAGCTATTCTCTGTGGCATATCGTCTACTCAGAGGCGATTTCTGCTTAACATATAAGGTGAAGTCAAAACCTGAGCTGTTGGACATGCTCCACTTAAAGAAAATCCATTTCCTCAAAGCCACATGCTGCAGGGATCTAAACCTTGTCATCACAATGAACAAAACATGCTGGAGGGATAGGTTCCTGACCCAGAGACTCCCCATACTCTGGAATAGACTGCCCATACATGTCAAGCCTCCTTGGCCCTATTCAAAATGAACCTTGACGATTGGATGGGAGATAGGAAATTCAACCCGGGGATCATGTCAGTCACCCTGCTAGACAGGGGTCCAGGGAAATAAATATTATGTGAAGAAATATCCAGGGAATTGTTATGGCTAAGCTTGTATAGGCCCTATGGCCGATAGCTTAGTACCAATCTATGAACCTATTTAATCCAGGGTATTGGTATGCATTTAGTTTTACTTGCCATAACAGTTCTAGCCTGTCCAGTAGCAGGGACAAGGGACCACTTCTATTGTTATTTTTATATGGTCAATAACTCTAAACTTGAAATTATGGTTTGGTGAGTCTATTGTATGCCTGGCCAAAGCATTGTTCGACTTCTTTTTATTTATACCATATATATGTTTATATACTCTTTCTTTGAGTTTTCTATCCATCTTTTGATGTAAAAAGCTGGACAGAGTTGACACTGAGACAGGTATACTACTGATCTACTATTACAATAGTACTTTGAATGCTCTATATATATCTTATTTCTAACTTCAGATTTTGTGCCTACATTAATCTACTTGCAATAAGCACACATGCCACATATATACATACCCTCTTGTCAGCTAGTCTGCCTCTTTTTATGTTCTAGCAGGTATTTTAAGTTGTACCCTCTCCTAAAAATTATACATGGTCATACACCTAATATTTTACTCAATGAATTTTCACTAGAGATTAATTCCCAATTTGTAATTAATGGGTTTCTTAGATTATGCCCATCCAAACTAAATGGAGTAATGAAATTAATAGTAAAATTGTTGTGATCCCTTACCCCATTGTCTTGTACTGCTACTTCTAATCTTTGGGTTTGATCTCTCTCCATGCTGTTCTCTCTATTTTGTAAGGCCTTATATGCTCCTGCCTGTCCTTTTATTATAACTTCATTAATTAAAGTTAAGATGAGTTCATCAGGGTAACGCCTTTTCAGGAACACTTGCCTTAAATGTTCACACTTAGCTATAAAGTCCTTTTCTAATGTGACCGTTTTTGCTGCTCTCACCAGTTGTACCTTAATAACCAATCTTTTTTGGTGAAGCGGTTGGCTACTGGTGAAGTGCAAAAATGTGTTAGAATACAGTAAATTTTAGCTATATATCTTTTACCTATTCTCTTTCATTAGTTCAATATCCAAATAGGCTATAGTCTCAGTTTGAAAGTTATGAGTAAATTGGAGGAACATAGTAGTGTTGTTGATGTAATCCATCAGTTTGGCTACAGTATTAGCATCCCCTTTTATTACCATAAAGATGTCATCCAGGAAATGGGTATAGAAGTATATTTGATCACTAACACCTCTATTTTTAAAAATATATTCCATTTCCCAGTATGCCATAACTAAATTAGCCACACTAGCACCACACGGAGAACCCATGGCAACCCCAATTTTTTGCAAAAAGTATTCGTTCTCAAACATGATGTAATTGTTTGACAGAATGATATCTAAAAGTTCCTCTACTAACATAATTTCAGTTTCACAGTTTCAAAGTGTAGGGAAGAGTTTTTTTGCAATATATTGCTTTATTTTATTTGCATTAATCATACAAATGAATAAGCCAATAATAAAGGATATAACTGAGATAATAGACATTTCTGTTTTAACTAGAACAAAGAAGTAAACTTATAGAGCTATATACAACTATATAAATTGCTGACCCAGGTCAGATGATACAAAACAGGAGTTTTTCACCCCTAGAAAACAAAAGATAACAACTGTTGAATTCACAAAGGAATCACAATTTGTATGCAGCTTAAGTCACATTATTTTGTCTATGTAATCCGTTATCTAAAAGTTTACTCGGGATCTCTGGCGTTGCTCTAATTCAGTACCCTTCCTTGAAAGAATATAAAATTAGACTTAAGTGTCTGTGAAAAATGCTGTCCAGCTGATTTTGCAAGAGGAGGTGTCTGCTCTTCCACTGTTTTGTACATATTAATTTCAGAATTCATGCCAGGATCTTCCCTTTCCTGGAGAAAAGAAGAACCTGATGACTCTTAAGGGCTTATAGCTGCAAAGAGCCAAAGCATCCAGTTGTGTTGACAGGACTCTCCATAGACCTGTAACAAAATATATTTTAAATATCTTTAGTAACCCCTGACCTTCTGACATCCCCACTACATATGTATGTTGTTTGATTGTAGTGCCTCCTATCTCCAACAGTTGCTATTTGGTTTACACCTTTGTCTATACAGCTGAAAAGAGAGAGAGAGAGAGATACCATCTATCATGCAGTCCTGTCTGTTGGTCCTTGTGTTGGGACAATTTTCCTAGCCTGATTACAGTTAAGCTATACCAGGTACCATTCACCTTATTCAGGTTTCCCCACTAACTTGTTCCATCTGGTGCACAATAATAGCTAGGTTGCTTTTGCTTTATGCCCCCTGAAGACTCTATAGATTTGACCAATCTATCCCTTCCTTATCCTCTTTCACTTTGCCCACGGTGTAGTCCTACATTCTGCACTTTTTGGTTGTGTGTTTCTGTTCCATACTTGTCTTGGAGGTGGAACACTGTACTGACTCCTTGAAAAATGTTTGTTCTGTCTGACCCAAACTGAGATAACATTTAATCCCACCTCTTTAACCCTCATACATTTAAATATGAATGGGTGGTCTAAGATCACTTGTTTTTATACCTTCCTCAGTCTTTAGTCCCCTAATTATATAGTTCCCTACTTCTATACATTCACTTTATAATGCATACAGCCCTGCCTGTGGCATATTCTGCACCTGTATTCCAGGGTCTGAGCTCCTTCCCAATAGTGAAGACCATTCACCTATGTTTAGTCATAACAGATGGGTCAGTTGGCAGGCTATAGTGGTAGATTCTATTCTCCCACACTCTGGGACATTTGCACAAAAGTTGAGGATATCCTCCTACCCAGGCCTTCCAATACTTAGTATCTTTTGTAAGTAGATTAATCTAGAGTGATTTACAGGAATAGGTAGATTCCTAAATATGTACAATTTATGACAAAGGATCATTTGATGGAGAGCTTTGATCCTGCCTTTTATCATTTAACTTTATCTAGATTAGGGAGATACTGTGTCTTGATCTTAACAATCAGTTGCTTAAGACATGAGCTCAGCTTCTGCTTTATTGGTTTCCATCATTAAAATCTAAGTTCTAAGTGTTGCTTCCCCGCCCAGCATTGTGTATTTTTATGGACCACTGATTGGTCCATTTTGGAGTTTAAGTTCTCTCTGTGTCTCCTTGACAGTGCCTCTTATTTTTCACTTTTTCTGCCCTTCCCATTCTAGTAAGTCTTCCCGCATGACTGCTTTACTGATTTCCCACCATCCCCTTCATTTATGTTCCTGTCCAGTTTATTTTTGTTCAATGCATCTATCACTATGTTTTGAAATCCTGGAATACACTTGAGTGTTTCTAATAATAATGAGTCCACCTCCAGCTTTTGAGTGTGTGTGCTACAGGGGGTTGGAGGACTATCAAAAAAAATGGAGGATGGTCTGATAAAGCTATCTCAAGTATCTACACATTTTGTATCCAGGTCTCTAACCCATATGGAATGAGAATGAGATGGGACCAACTGCTTTGCTTCAGGAGATTTCTGGAAAATGAAGAGATTATATCTTCAGGATGTCATGCACATCAGCAATCATTTCAATATTTAGAGAGCATCCACTCTTTCATAAGAGCCTGGCTGTCTCATGTAGCTCATGTTTATGGAACAATCTATCTTTACTCTCATCCAGTAACAAGTTAAAGTCCCCAAGCAAGATACAGGATTGGGCCCCCTGTACTGATGCCTATTAGTCTGATAGAAAGTTAACCAAAAATATTTCGACATTTGAGTTGGGAGCACATATGTTCCCTATTATCCAATGTTCTCTGTTAATCAACACTTTCCAGATAATCTATCTCATTTTTCCACTCTTAGAGATTCTAAGTATTTCTACCTTTAAAGGTAGATAGAATAGGTACACTACACCTTTCACCCCCCCACCTGGATTTTGATCAACTGCTATTACTTTTGGGTAGTCTCTCGATTTAAATTTACTCACCTGTTTAATTTTCATCTTTGTCTCTTGTATTCCTGCTATATGCACTCCTTCTGCCTTTATTTTATGCAACATCCTCATTCTCCATATTGGCTCCTCCCACATTCCATAATGTAACATTTACAGCTGCTGTTTGCATTCCCTCAGAAAACCTTTGAGTTTGTTTGATATTGTCTAATATCTTCTAATATCTTCTGATGCTGAGTAACCTCACTTCCCCTTCTTCTTTTCCACAGACATCCCCTGGACAAGAAGAATGTTAGGCACCTCTCCAGTGGGCAATAACACCAATGCCTAGACATTGGATGCCCCTGGTAGCTGCTGAATTAGATTATGGGCAACCCATGGATAGAAAGATTCTCCAGCGACATCTGTTGCTAGAAAAGAAAAACTAAGAAATATGTTCTGAACGTCCTGTTGTGTTATTACTCCCCCAAATTTGCAGTATAAACTGTTCACATATTTCAAGTTAGAGTCACAGATTAAAGACTCTTAGAAAACTTTCTAACAATTCTGTAACATTGTTCACTTTCATTTTGCCATCTCTGAGTATATTAGATTTAATTTATAGTCAAGGCGGAGCCTGGATGGCACTCTGAAAGCAGCACTTTTTTAGAGTTCCTCAAAAATACTTCAAATAACAGGAAATAATCGTTTTTCACAGAAAAAAAAACAGTTAACTATTGTTCTTTAACATTTATGCTATCATTATATAGAGTTTGGAATATATTCTTCAAATATTTCCTGTCAGAAATATCTGGAGTTTAAAACTGCTCACTGAAGATGAGTAGCTCAAAGAACTCACATGCAGAATTTACTTTGAAGAAAGAAATTCAGTTGATGTCTTCTACTTTACAAGAACTATCTATTAAAATGGACAGCTTTAATAACAACTTAGAAAACTTAAGAGAAAGCTGTTACAAACAAACTGAATCCTTTAAAGAGTTACTTCAACAGCATCAAACTGAAATATTAAGCATTGAAGAGTCTTTATCTGGCATAGATGGAAGGTTCAAGGAGGAAGAAATCCAGGGTGATGTCCTTCAGCAGCAAAATAAATGGCTTATTACCAGGTTGGATGACATGGAAAATAGAGAAAGGAGGACTAATGTGAGAATTTTTGGTTTACCAGAAAAATCTGAAGGAGATGATATTATTTCCTTTCTTAATTCATGGTTACCCGAAATCCTAGATCTAAAAGAAGGATTCTCCTATAGTATAGAAAGAGCTCATACAGCCATTGGGAAACCTATTCCTTTATCACCATCATCCACTCCCAGGTCAGTAGTGGTTAAATTTCTCTCTTATTTTGATAAAGAACTTGTCCTTAAATGTGCTTGCAGAAGATCCCCACTGAAATACAAGCAAAATTTAATTAGATTTGACAATGACTTTTCCTCTAGAGTTTTGGAAATGAGAAAGAAAGCCTGGCCACTTGTAAAATTACTTAAACAGAATAAAATAAAGACACAACTGGCATACCCTGCAAAAATAAGGATTTTTACTTCAAATGAAATAAAAACTTTTAATGACATTGAAGAAGCAGTAACCTTTGTCAAAAACAATAATATAGTTACAGTTCCGGAGGAAATGGACTGGGCTTTAACTACATCACTGAAAAGATCTCTGGAAAAAAATAATTGGATTGATGTAAAAAAAAGAAGCAAAGAACTAACTCAAAAAGTATCCCTTCCACTACCTCTCTCAAAGTATCAACTAAAACTAAAATATATGCTAAAGGTAACAGTTTAATATTGCTTGTTCTTTCTTTAAACATGTTGTAAATTCTATGTTGTAAACTTATAATACACCTATTGCATACTTCAGAGTCAAAGTTTAGCTCATAAGTGACATATTACATCAATAATTTAACTCACTATTAGTCTACTTTTGATCATGACAGTATTTTATAGGAGAAAATAAATGGTTTGCTGAGTAGGAAATGCTAACTATACATTGCACTTTCTAGTACAATAACAGCTATGCTTTAGTTAATTTAATTTTCTTAATATTAATCGCTAGTTAATGAATGAGGTTTAATTGTATTTATGACTAATTTCAATCATTGATATGGTTTTATGATTAATCTATACAAAGTCTTTGCATATTCACTGGAGCTTATTATAGTCAACAAGTTCGTGATTTCAGTTGAATGTTTATTTTTAAAAAGAAGAAGTGAAGCTTTTTAAATGCACAAGACTTGTAGGGAAATCTTCAGTTCCCTTTTCGCGAGCCTGTCAGTGCATTCGCGAACTGTCATGAGTGCAGAGAGACCTTTTGACATTTAACTTCTAACTATAAACCCTGCACATTAAATAAATATCACTTTGCCCTTCTAGTTAGTTTAATCACATATAATTTATTTCCGATGCATTTAAATGTTTATTTGGATATTTTTCCTCCTTTTTTTTTTTTTTTTTTTTTTTATTATTTTTTGTTTGTTTGTTTTAGGAGTTAAAATGTCTTGAATTGCTAAGCATTACACTAATTGGAATCTCATTTTGTCTCCTTATCAAACACCATTGTATAAAGTGGAGGAATATTAAAAGTAGCCTGCTTTGTCTTTGCTTGGGTCAGAGTTGGCACGGAACGTTGTTGTTGATGCTTATATGAAGTGTATGTGTCTTGTGGCCAATGATGACTTGCATAGGTTTTTGAAAAGATATTCCTGTTCCCCACAGATGAAGAACATAAAATCCTCTAGTTATGAGCAAAAACTATTCCCAAAACACCCTGTAATGTCTGTACAGATCAGTTCTTTTCTTTATTGTTGACATTAAGGAGCATTCCAAGAATGCTGTGGAGAAACAATCTGTCATCCGTTAGAACATATTTGGTTCCTGCCAGCTCTCCCATATTTGACAACTGTGTCTTGGTGCTGGTGTGTGGTGGTGGCTCAGTGCAGGGCTCTCTTCATTGTCCCCCAGCCATTTATGGTATAGTGGGTGGGTTTTCCCATTCTAGTCTAGTTGTGCAGTTGAGTGGATTTTTTTGATTATACTTGGGAATGGTGCATGTGAGCTACTGTGTGCATTTGTGTGGCTGGCTAGTCAACAGATGTTTTGTAAAAGGGATTTGATTTTACAAATTTCAAACAATATACATGACACCAGGTATTCAATTTCAAAGATGACCCAAAGCACCATACCTGCACAGCCTACGACAACACACACTGCTAACAAGAGAGGCTGCAAATATAGAATAAACATCTATCTCTATAAGTTCTTTTCACTTAGTAGATAACTGCAGCATAAAGTACATTAAAAAATGGTATGAAACTGTGGGAATAGTTTTATTATGGATTAGAACAGCGGCCATATTCTTTGTAACATCATCATATGTAATGGTTTCTGTGCTCATGCCATTTGTCTACAGAAGGAGAGGTTATCGCACACAATCAGGCCAAAGGCAGATCCTCCTAATTTGAGGAAACTATCATTGTGGGTTCAAAGAGCTTATTATGATATAACTATTGCCAGTCACTGTGTTGGGGGAGTATAAGTCACAATGCTCAAGATACATAAGCTTAAAAAGTTTTGAGACATGTGTTTGACTACCTTACCTCTTCCCAAAAGATATACAAGCCTTGTAAATTCAGCAAAGCAAACTACACATTTCAGCTTCCACCGGTATAGGTCAAATCTTCTCCAGAAAGCCAACATTACATCTTAAGAAACCACAAAAGAAAAATGTGTTAGCAGGAGACATTACACCAGATTATTATTGTAAAAACCACATTCTTTAAGATATGCATCTGGGTATAAAGAAATTATTCTTGAATTTAATTATCCCTGACTAACAAACTCAGGGCTGGGTGTTTCTCACCGATAGTGAGTATAGAGGGGACTTTGGGCAGTGTATCAGTGGAGGAGCAGGGGCACAAGTGCAGACATCAAATGATGTTTGGTCATGGTTGTTTTCTACATGGGAGGCACTTTGGGGAGCATGTAACACAGTAAAAATAGCAGCAAATGCAGTTTCTTAAATTGCTATAGCAGTGAGATACCCAGGTTTGCAGAACATATTAACTCACAAGTGGCCCCAGAGCACACAAATTGATTTACGCATGCCCCATTGACCTCACAAGTTCCTACTACGAACCCTCTAGGGACAATTAACTCAAAAACAATACTAATGTATAGCAATTGTACAGTGTGATGTGAGCTCATGCTTTCTTTTCAAAAACAACAATAGCTGGCAAACAAATGTGGCGTTCACAAACAAGCATGAGAGATCCGTTTTTAAATGGAGGAATAGTGTGATATTGACTTCACAATTAGAAGAGGAAGAGAAAGTATAAGGTCTTATCTGATACTTGATCTTTACAAAGCTATATATTATCGGAAATTCCATACCTGTAACACTGCTTCTCATTTGATATAGTAGCAATTTGTGCATGCTCATTTATCTATGCGAAGGGTGCCCCTGATTTATTTATTTCTATGCTGCACCGATGTCATAAGAATAATTTTAGGTGCACCCATAATGTTTACACCTATAATGGTATATTTGTGGACAGGGCTCATCCAAATAAAGAAGGCTAAAAACAATGATGGTTGAAATTAGTACTAGTATCAGTTTACACTGATTCTGAACCACATTTACAATTATTTAAAGATGGACAAAATGTGGAGTGTTTGTCTAGTGAAAATAGCAGATAAACTACTTATGGGCGAGCTGCAGGAATATGTAAGTTGCATAATGTTTATATTCAATAGATGCAAGTTGGATGGTTCATTATTTAAAGTTTCATATTAACATTATAGTATGGGACACGAGGAAGTGAGTTCTAGTCTTGCAACTGTAATAATGGGAAAAGAACACTAATAGAACATATTCTGCAAGTTCACTGAATATATGCTGATGATGCCTGAAATTCCTGGATTAGCAGAACTTTAAACAGGTGACAATACATGCAATATATTAGTTGACATGCACTTACAGTAATAAATTGAGACTTGTACAAATTCATTCTAATTCTACTCTTGAAATCTGTTAACATGAAGGATTGTGTACAGGTCTGTACTGACACATATGAAAAAAGAAGGGAAAAGTGATTGTTAAATATTGCTCAAGATTTGAAAAAAAGGGAGGTAAATGAAATATAAAGACAAGATATATACATATGGAACCATTAAAACATAGAGAGGGTAGTTGATGCATTCTTCAGTTGACTCATTTTACTACCTTTGTTTTTTCAAATTATTCATGAACTTGCATTCTTCATTGAATGAATAAATAATAATAACACTCTAAGGCACCTTTATATTGCATATTTTGTGGTGGATTTGAGAGAAGATAGTTTAAAATTGGGAATTGACATCACAATAAGAAGAGGAAAAGAAAGTGTGAGGTCTTATCTGATACCTGATTTTTATGAAAGTGTATATTATCAGAAACTCCATATCTGTAATACTACATCTCACTTGATATAGCAGTGACAGAATACAAACAAAGAGCAATCTGTGCATTCTCGTTCTTCTAGGTAATCATTCTAATCATTAAATGCATTCAAAAGGAATTTACTGCTAAAAAGGCTCAGGGTTGTGAAGTTATTATTTCAAAAACTTGACAGATTGATTATTTTACCGATGTTTTTAAGATTTGGTATCATTTATTTAGCATTTATGGTAGCTGTTCAATTAAAATTATAATGCCTAGAATGGTATTGTGTGTTAATATTGAGGTATAACTGTGAACAATCACTTATGACCTACTCTATTTTAATGCTTTACATTAAGAGTAGCAAAGGAGCTCTTTACTGAAGTTTGGAGCAATGTACAAAAACGATATTGAGCTCTATTACATTAAATTTCTATGTATAGTACTCTTTGGAGCAGTATTCATATATGTATTGAAATACTACATGTCTAGAACAATACAATTTGAACTCTACAACCAATGCATCAGAGAAAAAGTGGTTTGTGGATTTTCAATGGCTCACTAAATTGATTGTTGATATTATTGTAGTTAAGTCTTACAATGTTGGTCATAATATATTATATAAGATAATTACTAAATGAATGAGTCACTTTACAGAAACTCATGAAAGTTGAAAGGTAACTGGTGTAGTAAATATCTCTTAAAATTTTTACCTACATTTTATGAATATTTGATTTTGATTGAAATACATATTTGATTTACTATGCATAAAGTAAATTTGTTTCAGTTATCTCCTAAATTTTGTATTAAGTTAATTGTATAATAAATGCATACTTATGTACTTATGAAGTATATGATGGAGTCGATTATTTATTATCTCCAGAATAACATATAATGGAGCCTCTAACTTCTCATTGTTATTTGATTTATTGTTAGTAATGAGGGTTAATCTGACTGAACATTTTAGTTCTTTCAGATTAGGAATGATATTCATTCCATGTTTGTTAAAAGATAATTTTAAATATTTGTCTATACATGTGTATAAAATTAACTATTGTACTCTTGTTAGTCTTACCTTTTGGCCTCTTCTAGTATACATATTATATAACTCAAAAGGAAATAAGAAGGTTTACTACATTATTAATATATGTACAGAAGATATGCAGCAAATAAGTAACAAAATAACTTGCTATTGTTTCCTATCAGAACTCTTCAATAAATAAATTAACTGGATGAGTATAGAACTTCTCTCACTAAATGCCAATGGTTTAAACATTCCAAGGAAAAGATCTAGCCTACTTAAATATCTAAAAGTAAAAAAAGCACAATTAATATTTCTACAAGAAACTCACTTTAAAGCTAATTATAATTTAATTTGGAATCCAAATGATTTCCTAAAGCTCTCTAGCTCTTCATACGGTAAAAAACAGAGGAGTATTAACATTATGGAGGAAAAGTGTTACTAATCCTCAGGTAATATATAACTATGAAGACAAAGATGGCATTTTATCAATAGTAATAATAAGATATAGTAATACAATTTGGACATTGGTGAATCTTTATTGGTTTCCAAGTATTAGAGTAGGAACAATTAAGAAGCACATAGAACTTATTAATAAGACTTCAAAAGGTAGTCTAATTGTAGGAGGGGATTTTAATTGTATCTTAGATAGGAGAATACAAGTAGACGGCCATTTTGTTTAACATCCACAGGAAGAACTCTTAAGAAATGGTTAGATAACATGCAGTTATTAGATTCCTTTAGTCTTAAAAATGAAAGTTCATTACAATTTCCTCATAGTGATTATAGATTCAATACCCAAACAAGAATTGATAAATTATATGTATCTCAAGATTTAAAAATGAAAACATCACATTCTTCCATAATTCCCTGCCCCATATCTGATCACAATTCACTTACTCTTAGAATTCAAATGAACTTTAATTAATTAACACTTACTAAAAGAATTCCTGCATATTTTACTTAATTAAATAAGTTTAAGGCTTGGTTAGATTTGGAAATAAAATATTATTTAGATGTGAATAATACTGGTGACGTAAATGTAGTTATTTTATGGGATTCACTAAAAGCATATCTTTATGGTAAAATCATTTCCTAGTGTAACAATAAAGTAAAAGAATGGGAGTATGAATTAGTTAATATTCAACAATGCTTTACAGAAATTAACCTCAAGGATGTGGAGAACCTGGTTGAAAAAAAAAGAAATTGCAGAATTTAATAAAAAATACGACATTATAATGCATCAAACCAATCTGGCACTGGGAAAATTAAAATTAAATTCATACATTGTTTCACCAAAATATATGCCTAGCCTAGCAATGAGATTAAAAAGGCATCCCGATACAAACAATATTACAAATATAATTCATGAAGGGGAAAACAAGAAAAATGTATCAGATATAGGTGATATATTAGGTGCCTTCAAATTCCATTTCACAAAGCATTATAATATTAATGATTCTCCTCATAACAAAATAGATATAGGACTAGATTATACAAATTTAAATAAAATAGCAGAGAGTTTAAACATAAATATTCATAAACAAATTACATTTAAAGAAATTAAAGAGAAAATTAAGGAAGGCAAAAATCGGAATCATTATAGAAATTTATAAATTATTTCCATCATCAGTCATAACAGTACTTCAGAGGGCATTAAATGAAATTTATCTACAAGGCATTATTCCACCTTCATGGAGATACATATTGATTACACCTATTTTAAAAGAAAATAAAAATCCCAACTTGTGTAGTTCATACAGGCCTATTTCACTTCTAAATAATGATTATACAATGTGTATGTCTATTCTGGATAACAGGATTAAAAAATCTCTAACTCAAGTCATTAATGAGGACTAAATGGGGTTTATTCATAATAGACACACTCAAGACAGCATACAAAGAATTTTAACCATTATAGATCTCTTAAATAGAGACAAAACTGAAGCTTTAATAGTAACATTAGACATTGAAAATGCATTTGACTCACTAAATTGGGATTACCTTTTCAAAATACTACAAATTTATAATTTCCCCTCAAGATTCATTAATTTAATAAAAAAAAATTATAAGGACAATCTAGCTTATGTAAAATTAGGCCCTTTCACATCAGATGTGATTAAAATTACTAAGTGTACCGGACAAGGATGCCCTATGTCACCACTGTTGTTTGCATTAGCAATTGAACTTTTTTCTTCCACTATTCGTCTTAACCCTAAACTTAAAGGTATTGAAATTAATAATCAAATTCATTCCAAAATTATGCTCTTTGCTGATGGTATTCTACTCACTTTATTAAATTCAGAAGAGTCACTATGTGAACTAAATTTATTAGCTGAAAAATGTTATCACATCTCAGTTTTAAAGATTAATGCTTCCAAATCGAAACACATGTTATTAAATAATAAAAATAATTCAATTCCTAACATAAATCCAATTGTTTTGAAACAGGTTTCTTCTCTAGATTACTTAGGAATTGTTTTATGTGAAACGTTAGAATTAACTTTATCTACAAATCATAATAATATTCTGGGTACACTTAAATCATTAATAGTAAAATGGAATAAATTGCTCCTAACATTTGAAGACAGATTGCAGTTAATAAAGATAGTACTTCTCCCAAAGGTAAACTACATCAATTTAGCAATATCTATTATTGCCTAGTAAAAAAGTTTTAAATGAATTAAATAGAATCTTTTTAAGATTCCTTTGGTATCCCAAAAAAAATAGGATTGCTTTCCTAAACCATATTAGACCTTGAGAAATGGGGGGCATAAACTTTCCTTATTTAGAATCTTACAATAAAGCATCTATTCTTAAAACAGTTATAAATTGGATAAATCCAAAAAGTTCTTCCGCTTAGAAAACATTACATCCTGCTATTTTTCAGGAAGAAAATAAATTAGCAAAAAATATACAACTGCTTTGACAGAACAATGTACTCTGAAATATCATATGTATCAACTTACAATACAATTTCACCAAGCCTACTAACCTAAATTATATAAATTACATTTATAACACTTTCCGGAACTTCATAAGCAATAATATTGAAATTAAATTATGGTTTCAGTTATTAACTCCTTTTAATTTTACAAAAAACTGTGTTAATAGCATTTCCATAAATACTCAACTCATGGAAAGAAAATAATTTCTCATGTTGGTATCAATGTATAGAAAATCTAACAGTAATGAATGTCAATCAGATAATTAATACATTCAATCTATCAAGTAGTGACTGGTTAGTTCTTAATAGTCTAGTACCATATGTGCAAGATATGTGTAGAACAACAGAAAATTCTTCATTTAACTCCATACCTAAATTTATATTTTATCTACATGAAGTATTATACAGAGACTTTAATTGGACAAATTTAACTTCAAAGTTATATAAAATTATTATTAGTTACAAAACAAATTGAAACCAGATATTTTGGAATTTTATCAATAAAGATTGTTTATTGTTGTTATCTAAGGAATCAAAAATAAACATACTATATTCTATTAAGTTAACTTCAGATATGCAAAGTTAGAGAATCTTTGCATGGAAATTCTTGCATAGAGCCTTTTACACCCCTAATAAAATAGCTCAATTTAAAAATACTAATGAGGCAATATGCTGGAGATGTAATTTAAAATGTAATGCTGATTGGTCACATATTATATATGACTGTATTCATATTAAAAAATTTTGGGAGGATATTGGTGAATTTCTGCAAGCCATTTTTACTGACTTTTTCATTTTGTCAAAATCATTAATTCTTCTGAATAAAATTGAAACCACTACTATGAAAAAGAAGGAACTTTATCTTCTTTGGACTATAATGGCTATCTCAAAAAATGCATCACTAGGAAATGGAACTCCTCTATCATCCCAACAATTGATGATTTTCTCACTCTATTGAAAGAAGTAACACTGTTGGAAATTAAAGTCAAGGAAATGAGGATCTTTCTGAAGAAATGGACTAACAGTCCTTGGGAGAAAGTTCTCTACCTAATAGAGACACTCTAAATGGACACAATTTTATCTTCATAAGAAAAGAGGAAGCAAGAATGCAAGTTATAATTTGTTAATGCTTGTATACTAACCTTTTTTATTTGTCTGTGTATCTATGATTGTATTCCTTTCGACTTTGTCTGACTTGAGGCCATTATATATTCTGTAAATAGTTCATTCAATTCACTTTTATTTGATCTGTTATATTTACTATGTATTGTTTTTTAAAAAAGTTTTTTTCTGAATAAAATTATTTGAACAAGAAAAAAGATTTAATTTACAGTCTTTTGGTTAATAATAATAACACTATAAAAACAATTGAGCATTTTCTTGCTACTCTTTGATATCGCTTGACAATATATATGGTTAAAAGAGAGTTAAGTATAGTACACAATTAATTGCTTGCTTGGTTAGTGAAACTTCTTCCCAGTCATGGGGTGATTGATTTGCATGTATCAGGCCAGTTCCCTGATGTGACAGTCAAACTTTCATTGCACTCCTGTCCAACTGTTATAAACCCTGTGATTTCCAACATTGCTCATTTGCTGAGTCAGATGAGCTGGATAAAATTTCCAACTATGTCTTCCTACTGATGTAGCTTGACATCTTTTGTGTGCTGCCATACTAAAGGGGATTCGTGCCCCTGTTGGACACCCAACTTGCCCCTTGTTTCAAACTTGCTTTCCCATTCTACATTGGATCCATTCATTTTTTGGATAGTTATATTTAGCAGATTATTTGACCTTCCAGTTCTTTGTTTGCTTCTTTGCTAGTTGGTCCTTAGGCACAGTGGTTTTTGATGTTTCTGCCACTGTATGGGGTTTGTGTGATGAGTGGGTCTCCATGAAAGCCTGAGATATCATTCTTCATCCTGTCACTTTCTGTTGGAGAGGATCAGTTGTTTTCAGGGAAGGTGGTTGTCTCTGCCTTTTCTTGCTGGCCATCTCCCTCTCTATTTCCTTGCCAGGCCAGCCTTTCTCTTCATTGTCTTTTTGTTTTTCTAGGCCTTGTAGTTGTGATATGCTGCTGTTGATAAATTCCTTAGCTTCATCCACATCATGCAGAATCATTCTTGACCCCTTTGTAGACCACCAGTATATTAAATGACTTTATACCCCATAAAGTATAAGTCTCCTTTTAAATGCATAAGCTGATGTTGCAATGAGTATAACTACTGGGAGCAGTCCGTCACCATTAAAATGTGATGCTTTCTCAACCATACTCCCTTGTTTTTCTTAGTGAATTGGATTAGCCAGTTACACGTTTGTCCCGACTGCATTGTCATGAATACTTGTCTAGGTGAGGAGTATTGTTTACCCAGTGAACAAACACTCAATGTCTTGATTTAGGTACCCTGGCACATTTATTACCCGGCAGAGCAAATACTCTATAAAAGACCTGAGAACTGTATCTGAAATCAATTCTAGGGCACCATTGATTGGGACATTAACTTGCCTTAAACGATTCTAAAGATCATTTACATACTGGTCTCTTTTCTTGATTTCCTCCATGAGTACACATAGCTTGTGTGCTGGGGAGGCTAGTTGCACATGCGTGGCATGGAATAACAAGTTCATCCAAGCCAAGTCGGATACCAGTTGCTCTGTCTTTTCCCATTGCTGCAGCACTTCTTAGTGAAATGCTTCCACCACTGAGGCAATGAGGGAGAGCTGCTTAAACCCAATCAAGAGTTTTTCATCTGGTGAAGATTTTTTAAAGTAATCCTTGGATGTTTCCCCTATCCTGATTGTTTAACAGCTTCATTGTCATACTTTGTGGGTAGCAGAGGACACAATTAATTGGCTTTGATGTCCAGGTATATGGGAGCTTTCTTTTTATCTGTCTGCTACTTACAAGGGCCAACCACAACCCCTCAGGGAAGAATTTCTCTTTTAAAAATGTAATTGGGCTAAATTACAAAGTTAATGTTCACAAGGGCATTCAGAAAATTTGTGAAATTTCATTCAATGAAGCAGATAAGCAGACAATAAAAGAATTGGAAATATTTGTTGTGTGTAATTAAATACATTTAAGATTGACTTATTGGCAAAGCAAAAAATATAGAATGGCTGAACTGGCTGATAGCAATTAATATGAGACAAAATCTTTTAAAATGTTTTTACATTATCTGTTTTAATTATGCTAAAGCAACTAAAGAGTAATTAGCAAAAAAGTTTTTTAAAAAGTGACTTGAATGACAATAAAATGCTTAGCAGCACTCCTCGTCTAGAACAATATAAATCTCAATCCCATATAATATTTTTAGAATAAAATAGAATAGTCAGAAAGGCTGAATAGCTGCTGTTAAATACTTCTGTGTGACACTGTTTAGATTGAGAACCATATGATCAATGCAGTCTTACTGAGAAATGTAATTCACGATTAGCAAACTAAGGTTCTCCCTTCTCACAAATACCAGTTCTTCAAATAAAGACGCTTTATGCTCATCTGCTGTTACAAATACCAGTTCTTCTTTAACACTCCGTTTAATTCCTTCTCTATTCTTTCAAACTTATAAATCTCCACATTTTATTAATTCCCTTAAAATCTTAATACAATGAGAAGGATTTCATAAAGTTTTTGGAATCCAGTGTATTTCACCGATATCTGCTCAAAAGTTTCAGATAAGCCTGCAATATGCAGATATGCCTCAATGAACTTGAGTATGTTGGCGCAAAACAGAATTGACCAGCAGCATTGGTACACTGTCTAGTAGTCCCAGCCCCTTTGTAATTTATGAAAAATGTCTCATAAACCATCATGGGCAGCAACAAAGCTATGGAAGTTCTACAAGCCCAATGCAAGCTGCAAGAATTACAGAATTATATATATCTAAACAGGTTTCTCCAGTAGGTCCATAGACAAATACAAATGTCTTTGTTAGTCATGTACTAATATAATACATTCACTAGAAAATACAAAATCCAATGGAATCTGTAAAATTTCTGATAAAAAATTAATAAATGCAAAGGTCAATCATGGCCACTTCACCAGGGCTAACAGTAGCTAACAATGGTTGTGGGACATGTGTGGGGAACACAAGTAATGTACACATCCAAGGAAATAGGTAGATAGAAAAGCAGATGTGGGGTATGGGTGAAGAAGAGTGACACACAAAAGGTATATTGGAATAGGAAAATCTGAAGGATAGTCAGTGAGGTATGGGCAAGCTTGGTTGTGGTGGGAATATAACCCATTTTTTTACTGATTTATTTATTTTGGGGGAGACAGAAGGAAAGGAGAAGACAGAGAAAGAGGAGCAGAAGGGCAAAAGAGCAGGTATAAACATATACCAAATATCACAAGGCATGACAGACAAAAGTTGGAAATAAACGTAAAGGAAAGGTAAGGTACACAGACAGCACAGTCTATAACATGGGCAATGGAAAGTTGACAAGCAGGGTAATGATGCATACCAGCCATGGTGGCATGCTGAAATACATATATACCTATGCATTATTATGTTATGACATGTTGCAAACTGTATGACAGTCATACCTGAATGTGTGTGACTGAAGGCAGTTGTGTGTTGTATGGGAATCAATAGAGATCACAGTCATACCTTTTAACTTGTTAGCACAAGAAATCTGGATAAAGCCTGAAATAATGTGCGGGGGACAAAGATCTATAATAGGTACAGCTTTCAAATGTTGCTCTTATAATCCTAAACATTTGCTAGAATAACAGGATTTGTGTTAGCATGCATTTTCTGAATCAGAACCTATCAGAAAGAAATGTCAATATACCTGTACATATCAATGGCATGGAATAATAAACGTTATGACATCTATGATTAATGCTATATAAAGACTGTCAGGTTGCACACATAAAGTACATCAAATTACTCTGCTTCTTTGCCTTTATTAATTTTTTTATCAGAATGCCCCAAGATTCTCACTACACCTTTCTAAACATACTGGAAATTATTAAGATACAACCAAACACCCTAATACTGGGTGATTTCAACTACCCTGCCATTAACTGGGAAAACTACTCGTGCACCAACACCTTTGCCCAACGGTTCTTGGAATTCAAAAATTCCAATGCCCTGGATCAGTTAATCCTTAGTCCAACCACGGGCTCCAATATCCTAGACCTGATCATTACCAACATGGGAAATCGATGCTCCACACCTATGGTCACACCCTCGTTGGTCAGGTCTGACCATAAGCTAATCGCCCTTGACATCCACATTCCACCCCCTCCAGTAAGGAAACCTCCATAAAAAACTTCTCCAAAGCCAACTTCATACTACTCAAGTCTGAAGTGACAAACTTCATGACACCCATGCAGATGGGAACTGAAAGTTTGACTGCTGAATCCTACACTAAGGCACTGTACAAGCACATCCACCCATGCATGAATCCTGCCATCCCCACTAGAACCAAGACACTCTCTTCCAAATAAAGGAAGCCAATCTGGTAGTCCCTTGCCTTAAACAAACTTTACAACAAAAGGAAGAAACCGTTGCAGAAAAGAGGAAAATCCCAGGATGCAAAAAACTCCCTTACCAGACTCAGTAAGAAGCTGAGATCCCTCATAAAATCCTCCAAAGCTAGTTACGAAAATAAAATTTCCAAAGGTTCCAAAGACAACCACAAGGCATTCTATAGTTATGCCAAGAATCTAAATGGCAATGTTCAAATCTGCTCTGAGCTACAACAGAATGGCATTAAATATACTGATCCCAAGGATATTGCCAATATTCTGGCAGATTGATTCAGTGCAAACTTCACCCCCCTCTCACCCCTAAAGGGCCCATCTCAGTACCGAAAGATTGCCAAATTCTGGTAATAACGGCCACACAGGTAAAAAACACACTCTCCAACGCTAAGAATACAGCATCCATGGGACCAGGCGACATGCCAGGCTGTGTACTACATGAACTACAAAATGAACTGGCACCTCACCTAAGTGTCATGTTTAATCATAGCCTCACCTCAGGCTTTGTGCCCACTGAGTGGCGCACAGCCACAGTTATACCACTTTTAAAAGAGGGGATCCACCTTGGATCCTGGGAACTACTGCCCCATCAGTATGACAAGCCTGATCTGCAAGGCCATGGAACTTATTATTATGGAACCTATAAACAAAGACATTGGCAACCTTCAAACACTGGACCCCATACAGTTTGTGTTCGTGAAGGGCTGATCTTGTCTTCTGAACCTGACTGACTTCTTTGAATCAGTCTCCAGAGCCATGGACAAGGGTAAGGTGGTCCACACAGCCTATCTGGACCTTGCCAAGGCCTTCAACACCATCCCCACTCTGGAATCATAGATAAACTTACTAAGCTGGGCATTAATCCCTGTGTCACTCGATGGGTTGCCAACTGGCTTACTGACAGAACCCAGACTGTAAAAGTAGTCGACTCCAAATCCAGCTCCAGACAAGTGACAAGTGGTGTACCTCAAAGGTCAGTCCTGGGACCACTCTTGTTTGGCATCTACTTCTCTGAAGTACAGGCCAACACTAAGGGACTTTGGCTAACAAAGTTCGTAGATGACTGTAAACTGGGAGACATTACTGAATCCCCAAATGATGTGGATATTCTACAAAAGGGCCTTACAGAAACAGATGATTGGTGCCAGAACCATGGGGTCAAGCTCAATGCCAAGAAATGTATAGTTACCCCTTTGGGAAAAAACATGTACCCATGAATTACCACATAGGTGGCAGTACACTAAGCACCGAAATTGTGATAAGAGACTTAGGGATACAGGTGGACAGTGGTCTCACCTTCGATAACCACATTGCCACAACAGTCAGGAAATCCTTCTGTGTGGCACACCTCATCACTAAGGGCTCTTCATCCAGAAAAAAGGGAGGTCATTGTCCCACTGTACTAATCCCTCATTAGACCCATTATAGAATACAACACCCCATTTGGTATGTACCTCTCAAGACATCTGCAACAACTGGAAAGGCCGCAGAAATACCTCACTAAAAGAATCACAGGCCTAAAGCAGATGCCCTATGCTGACCATCTAAAAAAAACTCCACCTATACTCTGTCACATATTGTCTACTCAGAGGCGATCTCTGTTTAACATACAAGGCCATATCAAACCCAGAGCTGTTGGACATGCTACACTTAAAGAAATCCCAATCCCTCAGAGACACACACTCCAGAGATCTAAACCTTGTCATCACAATGAACAAAACATGCTGGAGGGATAGGTTCCTGACCCACAGACTCCCCCAGACTCTGGAATAGACTGCCCATACATGTCAAGCAGAGTGCCTCTTTGGCCCTCTTCAAAAGGAAACTTGATGATTGGATGGGAAATAGGAAATTCACCCTGGGGATCACATCAGTTGCCCTGCTAGACAGGCACCCAGGGAAGTAAATACTGTGGGAAGAAATAGCCAGGGAATTGTTATGACTAAGCTTGTATAGGCCCTAGGGCCAATAGCCTAGTACCAACCTATGAACCTATGAACTCTTTCATAGAACACATAGCTTCTCTCAACAGCCAACTGCACCAGACGTCCAGTTCATCACATGCATCAAAAAGTAGGGAGCAGGAAATATCTACATAGATTTTATTGTACATAAATTATACATCACAAATGTTATTGGGAGTTGGGAGTGTCCCTGATTTAGAGTCAAAGTGTATATCTATCCCTCTCCCTCCAAATAAAAGTAGAAGAAGGGTGTCAAATTGCATATAACAAATAATGACAGTGGCATACAGTACATTAACTCTAACAATGTTATAATATTCCACAGTCCTGTATACTTTGACTGCCGCAGAGTAATAGCAGTAATGTCGAAAATGTGCCCTGATTGTCACTGATTATTTCTGAATTATTCCCTGATTATGTTGAGATGTAGCCATGATTAGTTGAGAGCTGTCTTCCAAGTGTACAGAAGTATCTATCTATGGCCAAAGCCTTACACATAAAGCTAGAGTGATATAGCTGTTGTTGCCAGAAAAATTACAGATAACTGAGACATACCTCTCAACTGTACAGATTTTTGCAGACTGCCCAGATTTTGGCCTCATATTTTTGCCCATTTTTCATAAAATTGTGGTTTGCTGGCAAATTAGTGGTAAATCATTACTGATCAAAGTTAGAAAATATTGACAGACATTTGAGATTCACACTTCATACCCTTCAGAAAATGCATGCTAATGCAAAACCATTATTCTATCAACTTTCTAAGTTTGTAAGAGCATTACTTAAAAAATAACCCTAATTTTGTCCCTTTGTTCCACTTTTTGTAATGTCTTTGTCCAGATTTTTTGGTCTAAGAGGTTGAGAGGTATGAACAGAGATATTCATAGTAAACCAACAAAAAACACTATTGACAAAAGCATGTACTAAATAAATGTAAACATGAACATTCAGGTTTTCTATGCAATCATTTTCAAAATGTTTACACAGGCAAAAGCTATCCCTACACAGATTTGAACCTACACTTAGCCATGATATACACATGTGGGCCTCTTGCTTAACATTTTGAGCTAACACACAGCACAATAGTTGGCCTTGTAATAAACTCCTGTTGGATGTGTGTTTCCAAATCCCTGTGGATAATGGAGGAATACACACTGATCTGACACCTAAACTCTATAGGCTCCACACACATACTCAAGATGTGCAAATGCCAGATAGCATTACGTTTTACAATGTACACCATCTGCTAGACATGCTAACTAGCAGTGTTCTTAATGCGTATGCATTCAACAAAGATATTTTATAAAATAATCTTCATTTTCTAAAGTCGAGTTGACTAATGGAGCTCTGTATGACTCAGCATTCGCACATACAAAAGTATACTGTGCAATGGTCTCTGAGTATTATGGGTAATGGAGAAATAAGTAATCATCCTCAGCCTAGGCACTATAGGTATCAGTGAAACATTGCCATACTGGATGTGTAAAATGATGTACTATATAAGCTGGAAAACAAACAGGCATTATGTTCAGTAGTACGTATATCAAAAGCAAAATTAAAGAAATAAGCACCATAGAAATCAAACCAAGAATTAGGGGTGGAAATGTCATTTTCTCTTATTGACTACCCAGAAGAGCTAATTGTCAGAACAGCTAAGCAAAGAGTTTAAAAGGAATATGTCTGACATGTGGGTCACAGCTATATGTGTGATTTCCAGAGGAATGTACAGATAAAACAGATTTTATTGTTACATAACAGATTATACATCACAAATGTCTTTGATAGTTGCGGATGTCCCTGATTTAGAGATAAAGTGTATATCTGTCTCTATCTTCCTTCAAAATAACAGTAGGAAAAGGGCAGTGATTTGCACTTAATTAACAATGACAGAGGAATACAGTACATTAACTTTAGCAATGTTGTAATTTTCTACATTCCTGAATACTGTCACTGTCACACAGTAATAGCAGTAACATAGAAAATGTGTCTCCGATTGTCACTGTTTATTTCTGAATTATTCCCTGATTATGTTGAAATGTATCCCTGCTTGATTGAGAGCTATGTTCCAAGGGTAAACAAGTCTCTCTCTATGGTCAAAGCCTTACACATAAAGCTATAGTAATACAGCTGTTGTTTCCAAATAATTATGGATAATGGAGATATTTTAGTAATCCTACAAATAAGCACTATAGGTGCAAGCATGTATTAAATAACTGTTAACATGAACACGAAGGTATCTATACAAGCATTTTCAAAACATTTAAAAATCACAAAAACTGATATGCCAAAAAAGAGCCATAAAGACAATAGAGTGGACTATTGAGGATAAGAAAGAAATGATATATTGTTACTATTATGCAAAAAGCCCACAATTTCCAGACACAAGATATACAAAATGATTAAGAGAGAAATTAGAGGAAAGAAAAATACTTCCACCAGAAAAACTGTTAGAAGCTACAAATGAAAATTTGCATTCATTAATGCAACAGATTTGTGAAAAACAGTATATAGATCAAGAAACTTTGATCTGTTTGGAAAAAGAAGCATTTGAGGAAGTGCAAAATTATAAAAAACAAAACCTAGAGATATCTGAAAAGTACAAAAAAGAAATATGGACATGGGAAAGAGAGATTTAATATGGTGCAATATTTATGCAAAGGAGAAAGCCAAATTAATCAATATAAAAAAGGTGGCTCCCAAAGACATTCAAAGAGAAATACAGGCAAAGGCATCCAGATATGGAAAATTTCACAATAAAAAAATAATATCACAAATATGGAATAGAAATTGAAGTTATGTAGTGCCTGTGAAGTGAAGGATTTTGTGTAGAAAGTCTAAAATAGGTTACGTCACAGCATGATGGAGTGAGTTCCCAAAGTAAGGAGAAGCAGGAAGATCAGGAAACATCTGAAGAAGAAATATGTACACGGGAAAGAAAAAGAGATTTAATATGGTGTGCTATTTATGCAAAGGAGAAAGCAAAACTAACCAATACTATAAGAGCAGTACCAAAGATATTTGAAGAGAAATACAGGCAAAGAAATCCAGTGATGGAAAACTTTACAATATCAAAGATAAGAAGACAAAGAAGAAAAGTAGAAAAGGAGATTAGTAATGGAGAAGTTAAAGAAATAGAAACTGAGGTTGTGGAGTACCTGTGAAGTGAAGGATTCAGTGTAGAAAATCTGGGTCTACTTTATTCTATCGAAACCACGTTACGTTGAATGTGAGTTCATTGACACATAATCAGCGAATCCAGAGAATGCACAAAACTGCGAAATTTGAAATGTTGAAGTGTTTTGGTTGGCCCGTCTGAACTACAGATCTGTAAGGTAAGTGTGTGATAGTTACGGACATTAGGGTTAGGATTAGGGTGCGGGTTAAGGTAAGTGCATAGATAGGTAATGTAAGATGGGTAATATATTTAACATTTAGTGCAGGGTTTGAGGTAGGGGTTTGGTTAGTGTATGTGTGTGGTTTATTTATTTTGTTTGGGTATAGCTCCATAGGGTAAGTGTGCTGTAGTTACGGAACTTAGGGTTAGGGAGGGGTTAAGGATAGTGCATAGATAGTGGTGTATGTGGGGTTTAGTGTAGGGTTAGAAGTAGGGTTTTGGTTGGTTTATGTTTGTGGTTTATTTATTTTGTTTGGGTAGGTAGTATGTTTCGGGCGGTGGGATTGGCCAAGTATGACAGTTTGGTATTTTGAGTTTCGCGGTTTCATGCGTTCGATTATTTTGCGGTTCGGTGTATATGTGTCGATGGAGTGGTGTTTGATGTAACGTGTTTTCATTTAAATAAAGTAGACCCAGAAAATCTAAGTCAGAAAGCACCACAACAGGATAGAGCAATGGATATCCAAATTAAGGAGAAACCAGTTGAACAGGAAGCAATTAGTCAGGCATCATATGAAGATAATTTGGAGCCTTCCACAGAAAACCAGTATAAATGTTCACTTGAAGCTAGAAAGCAAGGGAAGGAACAGGAAACTGTGGAAACTCTGTTGCAGTCAATGCTGAGGAGTGATAGGCCAGTGAGTTCCCATATGACAGAGCAATGGATGGCACAGGATGAAATTGAAGAGAATGTGCCGCAGGAAAATGCTAAAGAACCTTCTATAGAATGCTCACAGGAAATGGAAAACAAGGGATGTGCCCTCAGTTTGGAAGAAAATGAGCTAAGAGAAGAGTTTCTTGATTTAATATACATAGACGGATATATTAAGATCAATGAAAGAAATAGACTGCAGAAGGTTAATAAAACCAAAAAAGTCAGAAGTCTGATAAAACAAATGAGTGCAGTAATTAGGACTGTTCATAGAGATCCATGCAATATAACAGAAGTAAATAGGATATATTACTGTGCAGCTAAATTAATATCTGATAAAGTTCTACCACAAGAACCCAGGGTAGTGAGGGAAAGGAAGGGGAGAAATTAAATACCATCATGGAAATATCAAAAAGAAAAAACTATAAAGCAGTTAAGACAAGAAGTGTTACTGTTAGAAGCCTATAGAAGAGGGAACAGATCAACAAAAATACTAAGAAAGATAGATGTGATAAAAACAATGTGTGGTATTAGAAAAGACCAGGATCTATCATGCACTATTGCAAATAACAAACTATAAATTTCAAGACAGGCGGTAAAACTTAGAAGATACGAACATAAATATAAAGGAAAAGTACAAAATAAGCAATTTATTGATGATGCAAAAAGAGTTTTATAGGGAATTGGGGAAAAAAAGTTAAAGGAATTGAAAGACCACCAAAAAAAGAATAAATAGATACATTTTGGAGAAGTATCTGTGAAGATCCTGTGGAACATAGGTTCATAGGTGTATACTAGGCTAATGGCCTTGGAGCTTTTACTAGCCTAGCCCAGAGAAGTGCCCTGGCATCATGCCACCAGACATTAGTTTCCAGTGCCTCTATCAAGAAGACCCACTGCAGTGATTTCCATTTCCCCTCCACTCATCAAGATTTCCCTTGAAGAGGGCTAGTGAGGTGCTCTGTTTGACATGTGTGGGAAGTCCATTCCAGAGCATGGGCAGTCTCTGAGTTATGAACCTGTCCCTCCAGCATGTTCTATTGATTGTGGTAATGAGGTTGAGGTATCTGGAGCATGTGGTGCAGAGGGATTTGGATTTCTTTAGATGTAGCATTTCTCACAGTGCTGGGTCAGACATGGCTTTGTAAGTCAAGCAGAGATTGCCTCTTAGTAGACGATATGAGACAGAGACTAGCTGGAGTTTTTTGAGTATGTCCATGTAGGACATGTGTTTAAGGCCTAGGATCCTCTTTGTAACGTAGTTTTGTGGCCTTTCCAGTTGTTGCATGTGTCTAGTGAGGTACGTGCCAAATGGACCATTATACTCAATGATTGGCCTAATGAGGGAAGAGTAGAGAGAGATGATGACCTCTTTCTTCCTGGAAGCAAAACCCCTGGTATTGAGATGTGCCACATAGAAGTAGTTTCTGACCACAGTGGCAATGTGGTGGTCGAAGGAGAGGTTGCTGTCAACCTGTGTCCCACAATCTCTTATAACACCTTCAGTGTTCATTAGGCACCCATTGATGTGGTAATTAGTGGGAACTGAGTTTCTTCCAAATGGCATGACGATGGATTTTTTGGCATTAAGCTTAAGATAATGGTTTCAACACCAGTCATTGGTCTCAGTGAGGCCTTTCAGTAGGAAGTCTACATCACTTGGGGAGTTAATAATGGCTCCCAGCCTGCAGTCATCTGTGAGCTTAGTCAACCAGAGTCCTTCCGTGTAGGCCTGGAATTCTGATAAGTCGATGCCAAACAGGAGAGGACCCAGGACCGATCCCTGTGGGACTCCACTCCTGATTGGTCGGCAATCTGACTTGGAGTCCTCTACTTTCACACTGTGGGTTCTATCTGTGAGCCAATTTGCAACCCATCTAGTGATATAGGGGTTGATGCCTAGTTTGGTGAGTTTATCAATAATTCCTGAGTAGGGAATGGTATCAAAGGCCTTGGCCAGATCGAGGTAGGCTGAATGAACTGCCTTGCCCTCATCCACAGCTCTGGTGACTGACTCAAAGAAGTCAACCAGGTTTAGTAGGTGTGATCTACCTTTCACAAAACCAAATTGTGTGGGATCTAGAGTTTGGAGATTCCCTATATCCTTGTTAATTAGGTCCATGATGATGCGCTCCATAGCCTTACATATCAGACCTGTAGTCACTCTCCCTTTATGGAGAGGGCTGACTGTAGCAGTGCTCCATTCTGTAGGGACAAAGCCTGAGGTGAGGCTGTGATTGAACAGGGCACGCAGATGTGGTGCCATTTCACTTTGTAGTTCATGTAGAACACAGCCAGGGATATTGTCGGGTCCCATGGAGGCTGTATTCTTGGCCTTGGACAATGCAGCTTTAACCTGTGCTGCAGTAATGCTGGCTACCTGGCATACCTCTGGTAATGTGATTGGTCCTTGGGGGGGAGGGGTAAAGTTGGCACTGAATTTGTCTCCCAGTATGTTGGCAATATCTGTTGGCTCAGTATAGCTGGTACCATTCTGCAGAAACTCAGAGCAAACCTGGGTATTGCTGTATAGATTCTTTATATAACTATAGAAGGCTTTGTGGCTGTTTTTAGTGTCTGCCATAATTCTCCCTTCATAGCTGTCTTTTGAGGTTTTGATGAGGGATTTCAATTTTTTGGTTGAGGCTAATAAGGGAGTTTCTCCATTCTTGGGACTTCACATTTTTCTGCCAACAGTTTCTTCCTTCTATTGTAGAGTTTATTAATGACAGGGGACCATCAAATTGGCTTGGCTTCTTTTTTTGGTGGAGAGCGTCTTGGTTCTATTGGGTATGGGGAGATCCATGCATTTGTGTACGTGTTCGTACAGTGCATTGTTGTATGATTCAGCAGTCATGCATCTATTTTCCATTGACATGGGTGCCGTGTAGTTAGCCATCTCTGTTTTTAGGAGCCCAAAGTCAGCTTTGAAGAAGTTTTTCATGGTGGTTACCTTTGTGGGGGGGTGGAGGGGGGGTGTAGATTTCCATGGTGATTAGTTTGTGGTCAGATCTAACCAGGGAGGAATTGACTATTGGTGTACAGCAACGGCTACTCATGTTAGTAATAACCAGGTCAAGGATGTTGCTTCCTCTAGTGGGGGTAAGAATGAGCTGGTCCAGGGCATTGGAATTGATGAATTACAGGAAGCATTGGGCCTTTTGGTGCATGAGTAGTTTTCCCAGTTGATATAGGGGCAGTTGAAGTCACTTAGTATGACAGTGTTGGTTGGACCCTAATAGTTTCCAGGGTGCTTAGGAACATGGAGTGAGAGTCTTGGGACATAGTTGGGGACCCGAATTGCCATCTTACCCAATTTTAGTTGTACCTGAAGTATATCAGATACGTTATGCTGGGCTACTAGTCTGAAAGTGTGCATATCCTTTATGAATATGGAGATACCACCATCTTTGCAGCTTCAGTCCATGTTCTGGGGCCGAAAGGTGTGGTATGAGTTATAGCCTGGTAGCGCAAGGGTGCTTTCTGCTGCTTTAAACCACATCTCTGTTACAGCACAAATGTCGATGTTCTCCATTTTGAGAAGTGCTTCGAGCAAGTACATCTTGACATTTAGATTTCTAGCATTGAGCAGCATGACCCTCGGACTGTATTTATTTATAGCTGTTACAGTGTTAATTTGTTTTTTGGAAAATCGCCTAAAAAAAGCACTATAAAGGTGGCAAGGGTCGTAGCCAGTATCCAGAAACCCAGGGGTGACCGATGCAGGCCATCTCTGGGAAAGCATCGAGGTCTGTCAGTCATGTCATCCCAAGCAGACAGATAATGGATCCCTTTAGAATGACACCAGAAATGTAGCCAATTGTTGAAGTCAATAATTTTCTGCCTGTACTGCGGTATCATTCTCGGCAATGGTAGGATGCTGCTCAGGGCTAGGGTCATACCTGCCTGGGCTACATAATCCAAGAGCTCCATCATGTCTCTTTTCATGTAGTCTAGGGAAGTGTGTCTCAGTTCATTCACACACACATAGACAGTAACAGTCATACTTGTACTTGTTGTGAGTGACCTGAGCACCTGATAGACAGCTTACTATCACTTTTTCCTTATTCAACCTAGTGAGTAGGACATCAGTGTGCATCACTATCAAGTCATCTATGATTAGTGTATTGGGTAAGCTGTTTTGCCTTAGGGGCTTAGGTTGAGGGGCACACTGTGTAGGTGAACTATGCCTCTTGTGGTCTGTGCTGTCTTGTGGTGGTTGAGTGTGTTTCTGTCTTGGAGGTATCTGTTGTTTGGGTAGATTTCTATTGAGAGCATTCCACAAAAGTGGGTGTTGTGGTTTGTGTTTTTATGTGAGATCTGTGATGGTGGGTGTTCTCAAGGGCTAGTTGTCACATGTGGTGTGGTGCAGGTGTTGACCTTCTCCTCTTTGCCAGCTATTCCGGTCTTGGCTTGAGAGAGCATGGCTTTCAGTGTGGCTATATAAGTGCATCTCTCACAAGTCTGAGTGTTGGGAGGTAAGAGGAGAGGGCTGTCTGTGTACATGAGGCAGTTGCTACACTGCCTCAGAATGCCCAAATTCATCAGGTTAATAGGAAAAAGCACAGGGAACTGACCTTTAGACATGCCAGGAGGGATGGCCATTATTACTAAGTACTGGAGCTGTTTCCTTATATATTTCTATATACATAACCAAGATGCTAAATCAATAGAAGAACTAAAAGAATGAATAAGAAGTTTAAAGATGCAAGTTATGAAATGGGATGAAGTAACAGCCAGAGAGTTTGAAACAAAGTTAAGAAAAGCATTTAAATGGAAAACCCCAGACCCAGATTCAATGCTTAACTTCTGGTTAGAAGTATTAACATCTTTGCATGAAGATTTAGCCATGAGTAAGAACCATTTATATGCACACACCAAATAGACACCAACCTGGCTAACAAGAGGAAAAACAATGCTCCTACTTAAGAGTGAACATGCAAGCTACTCTAAAAATTATAGACCAATAACTTGCCTTCCGATGATGTATAAGCTGTACATTGGAATTGATGTCGACAGAGTCTATAATTTGGCGGAAAACTCAATTATGGCAATAGAACAAAAGGCCAATAAAAGAAAGTCATATGGAACAAATGATCATTTGCTGTTAAATAAAGTCATAGTGGAGAATTGTAAAAGGGTAAGAATTTAAGTATGGTATGGATTGACTACAAAAAAGCATGTGATAGTATTCAACATTCATGGATAAAAGAGTGCTTAAAAATTTATAAGATATAGCCTATACTGATCAGCTACATTTCAGTGACCATGAAAAAGTGGCAGACCACTTTGCAATTAAGCCATGATAAAGGACAAATTATTATTCCAGGGATAAAAATCCAAAGGGGGATATTCCAGGGTGACTCTTGGTCACCGCTGTTATTCTGCCTTGCTCTTAACCTATTAAGCTGTCTACTTAACAGCTTAGGTTATGGCTATAATTTGGTTTCTAGAAAATAACAAAATGTAAAGACTTCTCATCTTCTCTTTGTCAATGATTTAAAACTTTATAGCTCATCAGATGAGGAACTTAAAGTACAATTGCAAGTTGGAAAAACTTTTTCAGATGATAAAAGAATGTCATTTGGTCTTGATAAATGTGTAAAAGCAAACTTTAAAGCAGGAAAACTGCAGCACAAGGAACAAATCAGTTTGGGACAAGAATGTGATATAAAAGAACTTGAGCAAGAAGGAGAGTATAAATATTTGGGAACTGATGAAGGATCAACAATAAAACGTGAATAAATGCAAATAAAAGTTAGTAAGGAATACTTTAGAAAACTTAAATTAATCCTGAAAATAGCATTGACAACTAGGAACAAAATCCAAGCTATAAACCAATTTGCTCTTCCTGTCCTAACTCACAGTTTTGGAGTGATTGACTGGCCACAAAATGTGTTGGATAGATTAGACAGGAAAACAAGAAGGGTGCTTCATGTTTATCAAATGATTTATAAAAATTAGTGTATACCAAGATTATATATTCCCTGTTCTGAAGGAAGAATGGGCCTCCTTGAAATTGATTACAGGTATAGATCTGCAATCATGGGACTCCACATATATCTGCTGACCTCACAAGACCCAAACATAGTGAAAGTTTTGAAGCATGAGGAGAATAAATCTAAGATGACTTCCCTTCTTAGTCTAGCAAAAGCATATTGGCATCAAGCAGGAATGGACATCAAACCAGAAATAGATAAAAATCAGGCAGCAATTGAATTTGCCAAAAAAACAAAAGAAAGAACATAAGGTGAAAGACCAAATAAGTAGGCAAGAAGTGTGGAAAATGCATAAATATAGTTGCAAATATAGAAAGCTTCTGGAAGAACCTCATGCCGATCAGAAACAAATGCAGGAATGGTTAAGGAGAGGCGAGTTCAAACCAAGAGGTGAAAGGTTAATATCGGTGGCTCAAGATAGTGGGCTATGTACACACTGGTTTACAAAGTCCATTGAACATGTGGGAGAAACAGACAAATGTAGGTTTTGTAAAACCGAGCTGGAAAAAGTCACACACCTCGTTGCTGGTTGTGACATACAAATGTCCAAAGGACTGCATACTGAAAGGCATAATAATGTGGCAAAACTGTTGCACTGGGGATTGTGCAAACAGTATGGTACTGAAGTGTCTGAAAAACACTGGAAACATCATCCACAAAGCATCATAGCAAATGATGAAGTTTACAGCATGTGGGATCACCCATTACCAACAGTTCAAAAGATAGATGCTAGAAAACCGGATATAGTGGTCCGTAAAAACAAAAGTAGCATTGATCATAGAAATTGCCACACCCAGTAGCTACAGTGTCTTGCATATGGAGAGACAAAAAGTCATAAAATATCAGGATCTGCAGGCAGAAATGAGAGCAATGTGAAAGAAAGATACCCAGGCAGTTCCAATAGTAGTAGGAGCAACGGGTCTTATAAAAAAAAAATCTGCAATCATATTTAGATATGTTGCCAATACATGTAACCCAACACGAATTTCAGAAGGAGTCATTACTGGTTATGTTGCGAGTGCTGCGAGGAGCACTTTTGGCTGACTTTAAAGATTGAAATAATACTAATTTCATGAACTTTAATCATACTTTGCCTTAGGAATGGGGTCCATTCCCATCATGGTATTAGAAACCCAAAAGATTTGGAGAAATTAAAAAAGGCTGAAGATATAGTAAACCTACTGGCTAATAAATTCAGCTTAACATTTGCTCCTCTCACCCTTGAATCTGTCCCTCAAGATACACCTGAAACTGTCTCACTTCTAGCTATCATAACAGATCAAGTCTTAAAAGTACTATCAAAAGATAAAAATACTTGATGGGTCCTGACAACATCCCTGGATACATCTTAAGTAGCATGAAGCATGATTTAGCCATTCACCTAACAATATTGTCCAATCTCAGCCTCCATACAGGTTTCGTACCAAGCTGATAGAGAACATCTGGAGTCATTCTCCTGTTTAATGGTGGACTTTCCACTAACCCAGACAATTACAGACCAATACGTCTGACCAGCCTCATGTGCAAAGACATGGAAAGACTTATCATGGAATTAATCAATCAAGACATTGAGAACCTCCAAGCACTAGACCTGTCTCAGTTTGGATTCATCAAGGCCAGGTCATATTTACTCAGCCTGGTGGATTATTTTGAAAGATCACCAAAGCAATGGATGAAGGCAAAACTATACACTCCATAAACCTCTACCAGGTCAAAGCTTTTGACAAAATTCTCCTCTCAGGCATAGTAGAAAAGCTAAATAAACTGATAATAAATCCATTTGTCACTCAATGAATTGCCAACTGGCTCAGAGACAGAATGTAGATAATCAAAATAAAGAAAGTTATCTCCACAAAGAGACCAGTTACCAGTGGGTACCCCAGGACTCTGTTCTGGACCTCTCCTGTTTGGCAACTACTTTTCTGAAGTAAAAGCCAATGCCAAAGGGCTCTGGCTGACTAAATTTGCAGATGACTGCAAGCTAGGAACACTTGTTGAATCCCCAAATGACATCCTGCAGGAAGATTTGTCTCAAATAAATAACTGCTGTCAAAATCTAGGTCTGAAACTAAATGCCAAAAAATTCATTATTGCATTTTTTGAGAAGTCATCTATCCCTGCTAAATGGAATATTGACAATATCACCCTGAGACTTGACTCAGTTGTTCAGGATTTGGAAACTTATGTGGTAGTGACTGAACTTTTAACCAACGTGTGTCTACTGTTGTAAAAAAGTCATTCTGTATTGCACAGCTTATAAACAAAGGGATTGTGTCTAGATTTAGGGATATCATTGTCCCTCATTGTCCCCCTTTACTCAGCCCTCATTAGGCCAAATAATTGAATCTAATGCCTCCTTTGGCATGTATCTGTCCAGAAACATGCAACAACTGGAATCCCCGCAGAGATATCTTACTAATAGGATACAAGGCCTAAATGGTTTAGCTTTAAAATGTGGATGGTACATAGTCGAACGGCCACACCACCAAATTGTTTCCACATAACCCAAACCGCAGAAACTTCACAAATTCAAAAAAACCTTGAATGCCAACATTTCCAACCATGCCACACCTGCAAACAAGTGCTAACATCATTGGTATCATGATTTTCTAACTGAAAGCCACCTTTTTTTCTAATAAGGAGATCAGCACCTTAGATGTGTTAATGGAGATTGTGTTGAAACATAACTATGTTTACATTAATGGGCTCTACTTTTTGCAAAAAAAAGAGTGGCAATGGGGCAGCTTGTGCCCCCATATTTGTGAACGTAGTAATGTTGCAATGGGAGAAAAGGTTTATTTTTCAGAAGTATGGAGAGGCCCCACCATAGGCCATCTATTTGCATTTTTTTGATGACATCTTTATTGTTTGGAAAGAAAGTCTAGAAGAATTGAAGGTCTTTTTTGACTATATTAATCAAACAACAGATTTTCTTGTTTTTACCTCCCAATGGAGTGAACAAGACATCTCATACTTAGATGTCAAAATCACCAAAGACACAGCAAACAAAAGGTTGGTCAGCAGCATTTATAGGAAACCCACATTTTCAAATTGGTCCTACATTATGACGGTTGCCACCCAGGACATCAAAAATGAGGCATTGTAAAGGTGCAATTTGTACGTCTGACAAGGATGGTTTCTGAAGAAGAAACCTACTTCCATGAATGTGAATTTTTGGCCAATATGTTTTTAACTAGAGGTTACCCATAGGAACTGGTACAAAACATAAGAGATGAGGTAAAGGAGAAAAGAAGAAAAGTCCCCCCCCCCCTCTATTATATGGTGATAGTAACACTTTTAGCCTAAATAACAGACCTGATGATGGAAGCAATTTTGGTTATAAACTAACTTTTGTCACCACCTATTCCCCTGATAGTGATTATATTTATGACATTTTGAACAAGAACTGGAATGTTTTTTCATGTTTTCATGAAATTCAAAAGTTGATTGGGAGAAGTGTCAAAATTGTTTACAAAAGGGGGAGGAATATTAAGGAAATCTTAGAAAATGGAGAGGGTGGTGTTTCAAACAAGACCAATGGGAGAACAGGTACTCGTAAATGTGTTTTTGTGGCCTATGTAAATATATCATAGAAGGTGACAAGACCACTGTTAATGGCATTTACATCTAATTACATTTTTTTTTCTGAAACTGTAATACTGTTGGGATTGTCTATTTGGCTCTCTGTAAGCAATGTAAGGGGTTCTATACAGGAAAGACCTAGAGAAGGTTTAAAGATCGTATATATGAGCACATCAATGCTATTAAGAAAGGGAACCCCAACAATACACTTTCTAAGCATGTGGCTGAAAACCCTGGTCAAGAATTTGGAATTTTGTGTCTTGAGGTGATTAATAAAAATGTAAGAGGTGGTCCTTGGGATGATACCATTGAATATAAAGAGTTAAGGTGGAAAGTTACGTTTAATGCTTGTTTTACACCTAGACTCAATGAAACTCTATCTACTGCCAGCATTTTGGAGCTTCATTCCTATATAGTATGAAGTTCTTGTACATGTCAAATGTGTATTTTTCAAAGAACATGTGTCTTAAAGAATGTGTGATTTTAATGCTTGGTACCAAGTCTTTAAATGTCAAGAATTTGTAAGGTATTTTAATTGGAGTGTGCATTTCATTGGTTCTGTCAATACATGTGTTTTTTAGGGGAGGGGAAAGTATGTTACTTAATGGATTTTTTGTATTAGTATAATGTTTCTGATGAAGTCTTGTTCTACATACAGACAAAAGCACTAAAACTGATATTAAAATCTGTTTCATCCTGTTTTAAATGTCAAAACTTCCAACCGTGCCACACCTACAAACAAGTGCTAACATGGGTCAAAAAGGGGGCGAGATTTTGCGGTTTGGAACATCAGCATTCGAGGTTTTAAGAAGGCACAGTTTGGAGCTAGTGGAAGCTGGTTCGATGTTCCGACCATCAACGTTTTGAAGGTAAACCAGCCTAAACATCACGTCTTACACTGACTGACTTAAAGCCCTGTCACTATAATAAGCCTACAGACTGCTAAAGGCTGACCTGTGTCTGGCATGCAAGGCATTCTCCAACTCATTACTGATTGATTTACTGCAAATTAGTAAGACAAATGGCATCAGAAATACTGGGTCCAGGGATCTATACCTCTTCTGCTACATCAACAGAAAGGTTTGAAGGAACAGGTGTATTTCGCAGATGATACTTCTGCTATCGAACAGACTCCCCATCCACATAAAACAAAGTTAATCCCTGTTAATTTTTAAGTTCAACCTATAATTTACTCCAAGACTGCCCCCTGTTCTACTAATAGACAAATGCAGCTCCTAATTGCTTTATCTAAAGCATGGGTCCCCTAAAATGATCTATGGTATGATTCCAGCTATTCTCATTGGGTAATATATAATTATCAACAAAAGATGGGTAAGGCCAGTCTATAATCAAATGGAATAAGTTATTTCATGCACCTAAAAGAAAACTGGCTAGGTTTAAAGTGACCCACAATGGCAGCTAGGATAGTATTTACCTGTGACAGGTATGATTATTGCCAAATGCACAGATCAAATATTATATGTGATCCAGACTGGTTGAGCTCTAGTATGGAGTAAATGGAGACAAATCTAGGATATTTCTGAAATATCCAAGCTGAGCAGACAATCAGTACAATTAGATGAGCAATTGTCTCAGCCAGATGAATCAAAGTGGTCATTACAGACTAATTACTGGGCTAGTCAAAACATACCTGAAAGAATCATTTTGACGAATATTGACTTGTCATGAATGACAAGCTCCTTATGTTCACAACACATAAGAGCCACTTTCGGAGGCATTAGATAAGGCTTCCAGTGAGGTACTAAGACCTGTAATGCTTCTAAAAACAGGTAATTAATAAAATGACAGCTAACAGGAAATTATGGTTACAGACTGTCAAATCTCAATATTTATTATAATGTAATGCAAAATTATTTTGATATCACATACTTTCAAAAGGTAAGGTATGTGCAAGAAGATGTTGTAATATAAAATTGTGCTTGATGGCTTAAACTCAAAAGGGAATGAAGTACGCTTGCCAAAGTCATGGAAATGTGATGATGCTAGCTCACCATTATGATTAATGAAACTGGTACTGGACTGATCTTACTGCTGTAAATCTTAGATGGTTTCCCATAACGCAGTGTGGCTATGATGAGCTGACTGTGATCCAGCCAAGTTGCATGATTGTGTATTATATATGTGTTTACAACCATTGTGCAAAATAGATAAAAAAAAGGTATTTTTCTAATTCTGGACTCCCATGTGTCTGGTGTTTTGAATACAGTACAAACTAAGGCACTTATTTTGGATAGGGTCAAATGCCTCTAAACAGCTGTTTAAATGAGGCTAAGATCAAGTGTAGTGCATGGATGTAAATAGAATTCAAAGGCATATTGATGATGGGATTAGCATGGTGGAAGGCTATTGTTTGGACTATTTTAAGTCATCTATAAATGTTGAGGTTAGCCCTTAGCCCTGGAATAGTCCCTGAATATATCAGGTTTCATATGAGCAGTGGCACTATTACAGGGGAAGATAACAGTATCTTCATCAGATTTGATGGAAGAGGAAATTATATGTATAGGAGTGTATGCTGGGAAATATTTTTTTTAAGAATGAGGTTGAGAAGATTTGCACCTTTGTTGATGAGAAGGACAATTTGGTCTAGGGAGATGGTATTAACCAAGTTTAGGAAATGTTTGGATACTTAGTGTTGGTTATATTTGTCTACCTGTTAATAGCTGAGTATTAAAGATGTTTAAGAGTAATGTATAACTTCAATATGAATATTCTACAATTGGTTTATCTATATTTCATGGTCACTAAGGGACAGAGGACATGGACAGGGACTTATAATTACCAACAAAATGATAGATGTGTCTGTTTAAAGTAAGCAAGAGCTCCAGAAGTTCTAGGCTGTAGAATCTGAAATCTTTGGTATGAGATTCCATTTGAATATGCCCCTGCAATTCCCAGAGAGTCTAAATGAGTGATAGGTGTTGCATCCAAGTATAGAGGGAGTGCTATCTGAACAGTGAAGCATTATTTCTGTAACTTCATAAATATATATGCATTCAAGGGATAGTTTTTTTGTTATTAATAATTGACTTTAAACTATACAGATTCAGCATCAAAGCAGTCACAGAAACATCTTTGTCAACATTACGATGATGTTCCAGCTTTATTGCATGTCATCAGTACCTTCTATTTAACTCTAAGCAGTATCATGGTCAAACGGTGCCCTAAGCAGAGTAATAGACCAGAGCCCCCTCAGCCATTCCAGTATCCTATTACTTGGTTGTCTCTCCCCAGTCACCATAATATGCTGTTCAAAACTGTCAGTTTGCATACTATTGTCTTCTTTATTTTTATAATGATTATATGGATGTGGATGCAATTTACAATTTTTATTTCAAATTTTACAAAAAAAAAAAATTGATAGCCATTTGCTAAACAAAATGCAACACTGAAAACAGACTTAGCATGAGCAATTCTAAACTTCTCCTCCCTTGAATTTCAAAATTTATTGAAAGTATATCTGGCAATCCATTAAACTACAAGACATCTGCTGGGATTCATAGTCCAATAGAATATAGTGAAGGCTTAATTAGCAGCTATGTGAAGAGTGTAGGCATTCAAAACCAAAATGTTGAACTCATATGCTAACAGCCTGGCACAGCCCATTGTTTCAAGAGAAGCCCCAGAGTTTCTGTTGAACTGACTTGGCTAGTCACACAAGATAAATGGTGAGGGAATCAAACCCTGCACTACAAGAAACAGCTCCTAATGTATATACACTAGGTGCCAGAAGACTGTTCTAGCTCAGATATGATGCATTTCATAACTGTCTGTCTACACAAAACAAACTAAATTAAATGTATTCATAGTTCAGATATTAGCATTAAACTTCCAGACTTCATGCTGTCCAGTCTATTCAAAGCCAAATAACATGCACACTGCCTTTATTCAAATAAATACACTTTTTATCACTTTTACACCCCTAAAAGGCAAATTAGATCTGAAAATAAAAGCCTTGTACTCATATAACAATCGTAATGTACTATATTATTTACTAAACTCAGCTTATGTTGCTAAAATATGGAATTCCATCAGTACATATATCAGTCTATAGTCACATTATTAATCACTTCTCAGCAAATTAAAATGCATTTTAGAAACAACTGGACATGCCCATGTTCACATATAATATGACTCTGCCATAAACCTTTCACATATTCATGTCATGCATTGCTATATATTTACAATGTGTTTTCTACCTAAAGTCTAAGCATTTGATTATATGTAGTTCTAGAATTTTCAACCCTCACCTAAAGCTTTTTTCTTTCCCTATAATTCATTCAACTGTTCCCACTCTCTTGCCATAATATACATCATTTACCTTCCTTCCTCTTTGCTTATCAATACAAAGCAACTTCTGGGTTCCTTCTTGTTTCCTTTCTGATTTTTGATACAATTTTAAAATATTTTGCTTTCTTATATTACTTTTAATGAAAAATAATGCTATTGATGTATGCTTAATAAATTTTGTATTAGTGTTCATTGAAACTGTTTTCTTTTTTTTTCACATATTTAAACTCACTCAGTAATTGCAATTTATACTGTAAACTGCAGTATAAAATGTAATGCAAACATTTATATTAGTGGAAATGTTCTCTCCAGACTCTGTTGAAAAAATGTTTCTGTTCAGGCAGACTATCCTGGTTAACCTGCTCCATGGTGACCCAACCTTATTGCCTGATTTATATTGAAGTAATGTTGGCTTATTCATCACATACAGCATATACTGGACAAATCAAGAAAATTAAAGTTCACAGGATCAGTTAATCTGGCACTGTTTTCTTACCTTCAGTGTCACCTGCATAAAACACAATGAAATTAAAACACTTTTTCAGCAACTTCTTCAGGCTTCTCATATTTCTACCTTAGGATACTGTTTTTCTTATAATTAATAACATTCATGTTAAATGTTCGTATTACAAAGATGAATGCTTCTAACACCAGTGCCCTACACAAGCAACTCTACACAGTCAATTAACAGCTTCTAACCACACTAGAAATGTGCATATAACATGCATATTCATACTAATGTTCATTCGCACGAGCACACAAACACACACACATATAAGCACATATTTATGAATTGCTACTGTACGGTGTACATTTGTGGTGAGCTGTATGCATGTAGTTTATTTGTCTGAATACTATATGTGGAGTGTGTCAGAGTGCTGTTTGAAGTTTGATGTTAGAAGTGTTTTACTTTTCAAGAAACAGATGCGTACAATCTATTTTTTTAGGTTTGTATTACATTTGAAAGGAAAAGGAAGGGGAACTTTGTATTATAAAATGATTTTGTAAGACAAATATGAATAATCAATTCCTTCAGAGTTGTATTCCATCTCAAAGGAAAAGACACGGGAAATACATTAGAAATGACATGAAATACTAAGCCTATAGAAAGAGGATGGAGATGTCAGGAAAGAGGGACCAAATACTAAAGCAGATAGGAAGAGGCAGGGCAAAGAATCAGAAAGGGAAAGGTATACATGTGAGAAAGGAAGGATGGAAGTACTAGAAGAGACAGAGAGACAGGGAACTATTGACACCACCCTCCAAAAAAGTACATCTTCACAACACTCTGCTATAAAAGCCCAATAGTTTTGCAGTTGGTCATATAACACAAAAGATAAATGTAGTTTGGGACAAACTAAGTTGTCCTGGTCCCACGAGTAAGGGGGTAAATGGGTGTAGGGAGGGAATAGAGGTAGAAGGTAAGGTAAGGATTGTAGTTGGATAGGATAGTGGGTTTGTGGTGGTAAAAGAGTTAAGGAGAGAGGGAAATGTAAAAGGAAGTGAGGTAGGAGTAGGTGGGACTTCTGACAGTATTAAGTGTTAGGTATTAAAGGAAGTAGGCACATTTGGCGTGAGTTGGTGCAGTAGCAACTAGCTTATGTCCAGATGACCTGTAGGTATCATGGATGAAGGTAGGCCTTGGATGGTGGGGAGAGAAGGGGTTAGGTTAACTGGGTCAGTTCCCCCTTTGGTATTTTTTAGAGGTTAATTTAAGGGGTATGGAGTCTGGGAATATAGTTTGAGCTTACTGGTAGGAAATGGTGATAGAATACTGCGTATGTGGGTGAATGGTTGGGGGGGTGGTCACAAAATATATAAATATATATATATATATATATATATATATATATATATATATATATTTAAAATGAAGTGGTGATGGGAGTAGTGCTAGACTTACTTGGGTGTTGAGGTTTTCTTTGCTCCCTGTCATCCGCTAGTCTCCGGGGGATTCGTCGGGCCTTTTTCTGTGGGGACATCCAGTCGAGTGACATCTGTGGGAGGAGGCTGGGCCTGTTGTTAGCTTCATCGGGTAGTAGGCCATTGGTGCCATTGAGGTCAGGGTAATATAGAGAAAAAAAAAGGAAGGTGTTCTCCCGGTGGTCGTAGTAGGCAAAGGGGGGGGGTCCATCGGTGTAATCCTGTCCCATTAAGTTGGGGGGTAGTGGGCTGGCCATTTCCATTTCTGGGTAAAATGGTTCTCCCAGTGGTCATGGTAGGCGGTAGCATTGGGGGATAGTGGTGGATCATCTCTTCATGTTCCCTGGTGGGTTCGTGGGCTGCTGTGTCCTTGTAGGTTATCCCAGTGGTGGTTGTGGCAGGCATTCAGGGGTCCATCATTGTGTCTGGCTTCATCTGCATTGGTGGTAGTGATGGATTTCTGTTCATGCTCCCTGGGGGGTTTGTGGGTGTCTGTCTATCTTCTCTGGTTATTCCGGCTTCAGGATGGTGTCGCGGTCGTTCAGGTGTCCCTCCGTCCTGTTATTCAGTGGTGGAATATCTTCTCCGTACTCCCTGGTGGTTTAGTGGGTTGCTTCTGCCGTTCTTTCAGCCGTTGGCTCCGAGCACCGGTTTGCGCATGCGCACATTGTTACTTAGCCGTTACCGCTATGGAGTATCGTGCTGGGATGAAAGGTAAGTGTTTTTAGGCTTGATTGTGTGAATGGTGATGGGATTGGGTGGCTGGTAGTTAAAGGGACTGGATTAATTAATTAATTAATTATTATTATTATTTTTATATAGATAGATGCACATGGGGAGGGATATTAATAGGGGATATTCTAGGGTTAGGAAGGGGTGTAAATGGTAGGAGATGTGGCTGACAGGGTGGTTGAAAGATGAAGTGTGGGCAGGCAAGGGGTAAGTTAAGGTGCGGGGGCAAGGCAATACTAGGGGTTTGGGGGGAGTAGGGCAGTCGGGCTTATAGAATAGTTTTAATATTTTGTTTCTCTTTTACAGATGGCCAAATTACCAAAGCTAAGGCAGAAGTGGCAAGCAACTGTGGCCCAAGCGGAGGAGCTGTTCTAGGAGGAAGCAACATCAGAGGTGGTACAGGAACCTGAACAGACCCCAGGTCAGAAGAGGCAATGCACAGCGGTGAGAACCCCAGCTGGAGAGAAAAAGCAACAGGTATCGCAGCAGGTGGTAGCACTGGAGACACCGGTTCCCAGTACGTCACAAGACAAAGGTGCAGGTAATGGTTTTACTATGGCAGCATTGTCGAGGGAGCTAGGGGTGGAGGATTGTGGGGGGGGTGGTGATGACTTGTCAGTTGGGGATCTTGGGGTGGTGTGCAAGGGATAGAGGAAGTGCAGAGGCAACTAGGACAGGGTGTCAGGTACCCGGTTAGAGATGTGACAGGGGTCGGTGGATTCCAGGGACAGTTCGGTCTTGGGCTTTGAGGTAGGCTCTGATTTTGGGCTGCGGCCTGGGGACTGGTTGACTACCCAATCTTTGGGGCAGGGGACAGGAGCAGTTTTCCTGACTTTGCACATTCCGGGTTCGGTTAAGGAAAAAATTTGGAAAGGGGAGTATGTAAATTTGTTTGAGCTGATCGATGTGGAAGGAGTCCAATGGCTAGTGGAAGCAGAGTCCTCTAATAGCAAGGACTTGGTGGCTTTAGCAGCATTGGGAAGGCAGAGGGTAGGTAAGCTTCACCCTAGGACATGGGATAATTGGGTGTTTGGCTTTATTTATTTTATGGCAGTGCAGCTGGAGAAGGACAAGTCTTTGGCCTTGTCGCTGCTAGGCTATTTCCTTACCATTCATGGGGCACAACTGTTAAGGACGGGTAATGCGTGGCTCTGGTATGATCAGTGTTTCTGCAAACAGAAGGCTGTGGACCAGTCACTTCATTGGGAGGTGCGTCATCCAGATCTATGGTTGTCTACGATGATGGCTCATTATGGGGGCTTTAATAGAAGGTTGAGTGGGCCAGAAACAGCAGGCATGTGCTGGTCATTTAATAGTGGCTCCTGTTCATGGGTGGGGTGCAAATTTGCCCATGTTTGTTCAAGATGTGGAGGGCATCATTCGGCCCCAGGCTGTGGTCAGCAGGATTGGTCCTGGAACTCTAATGTTATGGGTCATGAGGGTGGATTTGGTGAGCAAGGCATTCAGCCGGCCCAAGGGAGGGGTAATTTTCATTTGTCCCGGGGATTTGAACTCAGGTTCTTTAGAGGCAATAGAGGAAAGGGTGCTGTTCCCAATTAAGATGGAGGTTTTCCAGGGTATGCTTCATCGGTTTCCTGGTTTGGCCATCAAAGAGGAGATAATACAGGGATTTCAAGGGGGGTTTCCTATTCAGTCCACCGTGGGAAGGGGTGGGGGGGTTGCAAGAATTTACAATCTGTTCAAGGTAAAGAGGACATCTTGGAGGCTTTACTGGAGAAAGAGTGTAGGACGGGGCGGTTTTTGAGTCCTTTTGACAGTCTGCCTTTTAGTGCTTACAGGGTGTCGCCTTTAGGGTTGGTGCCGAAGAAGCGAGAAGGGGAAATAAGAGTGATACATCACTTGTCTTATCCAGAAGGGAATTCAGTAAATTATTTTATTGCAGAAGAGGAGGTTAGGGTGCATTACACTTCCTTAGATGATGCAGTGAAAGTGATTAGGGAATTTAGGGAGCCATGGTTGGTTAAGGTCAACACTGAGTTGGCTTTTCAATTGTTGCCTATTAGGAGTGAGGGTTGACCACTACTGGGGATGTGGGTAGGAGATAAGTACTACTTTGATAAAGCTATGCCTATGGGTTGTTCAGTGGCATGTGTTTCTTTTGAGAAGTTCAGTACAGTATTGCATTGGATTTGGCAGCAGAAAGTGGGGACTCAAAAGGCAGTGCATTATTTAGATGATTTTTTGTTGGTGGGTGAAGGAAGGGTAGTAGCACAGGAGGGTTTGCGGGAGTTTACAATTATGTTTAAGGAGTTAGGGGTACCATTGGCTCAGCATAAGATGGAGGGTCCAGCAAGGGCATCAGAATTTCTTGGATTAACAGTTGATGCAGAGTAGGGACTGTTTTGTTTACCCGAGAATAAAATTGAGAGGCTTAGGTCGGTGATACGTTTGGTGTTAGGTAAGGATAAGATTCGGATTCGTTCAGCTATGGAGTTGCTTGGGCTTTTGAATTTTGCCTGTTGAGTGGTGCACCCAGGGTGAGCATTTTGCAGGTCACTGGTGTATTTCCTGAAAGGGGGTAAGAGCAAACACCATTGGGTTAGGGTAACCCAACTGGTGCGGGAGGACTTGGTGTTATGGAATGGGTTTTTGCAACAATATAATGGGATATCTTTTTGGCAGTCAGACTGGGTGGGGCAGGAGGAACTTCAGTTGTTTACGGATGCAGCTAGGGGTGCTGGCATGGGGGCCTATTTCAGGGGTCGGTGGTTTGCGGCTGAATGGCCTCGGGATTGGGAGGAGTTATGGAAGCGGGATGCGGCCTTTCTAGAGTTGATGCCTATATGGGCAGCTTCGGTGGTGTGGAAGGAGCAATTGAGGGGCAAACGTGTAGTTTTTCACTCTGACAATATGGCTGTAGTGAGGGTACTGCAAAAGAAGAGAGCTAAGTCGGGCTTGTTATTGTTGGCATTATGTAAATTGGTTTTGCAGAGCCTTTTAATAAATTTTTCTTTTACAGGAGTGCATGTGCTTGACATAAGGAATGAGATTGCTGATAGCTTGTCCTGATTTCAGTTTTGCAGGTTTCAAGGTTTGGTTCCATGGGTGGAGGAGGCCCCTTCTACAAGGAAGGCATATGGTAGGGCTCTTTCTGCTTTTAATCAGTTTATTTTGCAACTGCCAGAGGAGGAAGAGGTATGGTTGGAGGAATTACTACTGCGATATGTAGCTCGTGTTTGGGGGTTAGGCAAGGCTTTGCAGATGGTTAAGGTGGATTTGGCTGCAATTAGCATTTTTGCTAAGGTAGCGGGGTTGCAGGATTTCACTAAGTCTTGAACATTAGGGTGTATGTTGAGGGGTTGGGGGATTATGGTGGTGGAACGTAAGGATATTCGATGGCTGCTTACGAGGGTTATATTGAAAGTTTTATTGAAAGGGTTAGGTTTGTTGCAAAAGGGGTCACTGGATTATTTTATGTGGGATACATTATGTACATGGTTATATTTTGGTGCTTTCTGTATTTTTGCAATTCTTAGGCTCTTTATGTTGGAAGGATGTCATTATAGGGGAGGGTGAGGTTACTATTGCATTAAGGAGGAGTAAGATCAGTTGGGTAGGGGATGTATAGTGGTGCTTAAAACTTACAAAAATCCTTGCATTTGTCCAGTAATGTGGGCAAAAGAATTTATGAGGAGGTGGAAGGGGAGTGTAGATCAGTTAATTTTTTTTCAGTGGATAGGAAGGTGGTTTTGAGTAGTAGATTCATAATTTTGGTGAGGAAGGTTTTACATTGTATGGGATTTCCAGCGGAGAGGTTTGCAGCTCACTTGTTCAGGATAGGTAGGGCTTCAGATTTGGCTATAGAGGGTAGTTCCGTTGAATTGATTTAAAGAGTGGGGAGGTGGTCTTCAAATGTATTTTTGTCTTAGATAAGTTGTGGTCTGATTATTAATTTTTTTTCTTTTCTTTTAGGGAAGCACATTATCATCTTGGGGCATTTGTTTATCCACTGAGCAGAGAAGCATGCTTTAGTTAGGGATGATGGGGTAAATTTGGGTTAAGCACATTTAGGGTGGTCAGTGACCTGGCATGGTGTTAGGGGTCTTAGGACAGGTTGTTGCATGAATTTGAGAGGGCTAAACTGAAGGTGGGTTGTCCTTGTATACTAGTCATTCATTTAGGGGGTAATGACTTGGGCATTGTTTCTAAAAACCAATTAGTGGACATTATCCTGCAGGATTTGATGAGATTACAGGCATTGAACCTGGGTATGGAGATTGTGTGGTCAGAGTTGGTTTCGCATTTGTGTTGGAGGGCTGCATATAGTTATAGGGCGATTGAAACAGTCAGAAGGTGTGTTAATCAAAGACTGGCTGGGCAATTATGGATTTTGGGGATGCATACTATTGACCAAAGAGATTTTGGGGATGGAGAGGAGTCTTGGTATCAAACGGATGGAGTACACCATAATGACGTGGGACTGGATCTTTTTAATTTGCATCTGAAACTCTTTTTAGAGGATATGATTACGGCTAGGGTTTAGGAGGGGGAACAGCCAGGGATCAGGCTGGTGACAGAGAAGAGGGACAGGATTGTCCTCTTCTGTTCCCCCTCTAAGGAAGGTGGTTATTGGTTAATGGTTTGGTATGGTGGTGAGGTGAGTAGGTACTCTGCCTCTTTATGTGGGTGCGTAGGTACACTGCCCCGGGGGAGGAGGTATCAGGGTGAGTAGGTACACTGCCCTGAGGTAAATTTCATCCAGGGTGAGTGGTGACGCTGCCCGGAGATCATCGTTGCTGAGGAAGATAACTAATGTTGGTTTAATGTGTATATAGTTCATTGTATAATACAGTTTAATAAAGGTCGCCAAATGTCTTTATGTGTTTGGTGTGGTTATTTAAAGGGGGGATGGGACAAATGTAGTTTGGGACAAACTAAGTTGTCCTGGTCCCTTGACTAAGGGGGTAAAGGGGTGTGGGCAGGGTATAGAGATAGAAAATAAGGCAAGGATTGTAGTTGGACAGGATAGTGGGTTTGTGGTGGTGAAAGGGTTAAGGAGAGAGGGAGATGTAAAAGGAAGTGAGGTAGGAATAGGTGGGACCTTTGACAGTATTAAGTGTTAGGTATTAAAGGAAGCAGGCACATTTGGCATGCATGAGTTGGTAGCCCTCCCACCCTCCTCTTTAGTATATGGATGAAATATGTGGGCAATTTGAGGTGGAGAAGAGGGACAAGATTGTCCTCTTCTGTTCCCCCTCTAAAGAAGGTGGTCATTGGTTAATGGTTTGGTATGGTGGTGAGGTGAGTAGGTACGCTGCCTCTTTATGTGGGTGAGTAGGTACACTGCCCCGGTGGAGGAGGTATCAGGGTGAGTAGGTACGCTGCCCTGAGGTAAAGTTCGTCCAGGGTGAGTGGTGATGCTGCCAGGAGATCATCGTTGCTGAGGAAGATAACTGATGTTGGTTTTATGTGTATATAGTTCATTGTATAATACAGTTTAATAAAGGTTGTCAAATGTCTTTATGTGTTTGGTGTGGTTATTGAAAGGGGGGACGGGACAAATATAATTATGCATACAAGGTCAAATATCTGCCAAAAACTCCACATACTTCTCCGGGAAAAGTAAAAAAAAAGCAGTAAGAGCTTTGATATATAACTTCAGCATAGTGCTAACAGAACTCTGTGTCTAATAAAAGAACATTAAAGAACCTACGTAAATGAAAATAGTTAAAGGTATGTTAAATTAAGTAAATATGTGGCAATGCAACTAAAGTCTGTACAAGTAATTTTAATACATAACCTACAATAGCAGCTTCTGGGCTTAATGAAATTGTAACCTTCTGGGTCTGGTGTACCCACACAAACTGTTTCTCTGACTTGTGTCTTTCTGCTGCTGTTTCATGTTAGTCCTCCCCACAAGCACACACACACACACACACACACACACACACACACACACACACACACACACACACACACACACACACACACACACACACACACTCACATGCTCACAAATATACACATATACTAGCTTAGCTGTAAGTGTAACCAGAGGAATTACTGAATCTGAGCTTAGTTGACTGCATGTGTGCTTTTTTACCTTGTCTCATTTCACAGCATTCAGTGTACTATGTCACACTGGGATGATTCCCTTTTATCACATATTCTTCAAAAAACGTAAGTCCTTCCTTCCATCTATTCAGCTACATACTCTGCACTTTTCTGTCATCTGTATTCCCCTTGTGTGCCTTTGTGTTTTACCTCTTTCACCAAAACTGATGTCCCTCTTCTCTGTCTCTCACTTTCTCTTGCTCTCTTTATGTCTTTCTCTTTTGTCTCCTCATCTTATTCTCCCTACCAAAACATTTCAATGCCTGTGTATCACAATCTGGAACCTTCTTTCATTTTTTCTTTCCCTGTTTTCCTTGTGTTTATGTGCTCTTTTAATTTTTCTCATCTTTTAATTGTCTCTATTGATATTTCCACCAACATTTAAAGAACATACAAAATGGATTCCAAACTAATCATTTTTGACCTTCTTCATGGTTTGAGTACATTGTAAATACTGTGCATTACTTTTCTCTGTTTTAGCTTACCATGCTAGCATTTTTGTGCACAATGCACACAGTTATTTAACTACAAACTATATTGTCTATTAAGATCATTTTTCAAGTTTATCTTCTTGTTGACTTGCATATCACTTTTCTTCTATTTTTGCTATTTTATTGCGCAGCCAAGGGCGAGCACTGAAATGATCCCAAGGGATCAGTGTGCCACACAATTAAACAAACTGGAAAATGGAAAATGTCATGCTAGGATCTGATTCTATTTAAAGAAAATATACAAATAACTTGCAGCCTAATAGTTCATGACCTTGAAACAGGTTATAATCCTAAATACTTCTGTGCAATTGTAATTTATATAATCTTCATGGGATACTTTACATTTCGTTATAATGCCATTTTCTTAGGTTCATGGGTAATTACTAGGCAAGCTGCCCTTGTGGACCATTTTAAGTTTAGGCAATTTCTCTCTTTGCACTTGAATTAACCTATCTAATTTGGTCAGAGTTTGGCCTTATCCATCACATGGTTTATTATTATATATTACCCTTAATGAGAACAACTGGGATCATACCACAGATAATTTGAAGGGACTTATGCATGGGATAAAGCATTTAGGAGCTGCTTCTGTCCATTTGTCCATTAATAGTACAGGGAGAAGTACTAGGGTAACATTTCTGTTTCTCATCCTTGGATTCAAGTTGTGCTTAAGTTTGAGCCAGGTGAACTTTGTTTTATGTGGCTGGGGTGTCTGCTCCAGAGCAGTGGTATCATCTACAACCTATACCTGTCCCTCTAAACCACTCTGTTGATGTTGCAGAAGAGGTTCAGATACATAGATTGAGTATTTCTGATGTCATTTGACTGACTGATGTTCAGTAAATCCATCAGTATTAGGTCAGAGGATGTTGTGTATACTAGACACAGATAATCTCTTTGCAATCTGCAGGATATCAGTATAATGACAGGGCTTTAAGTTGGTCCAGGAAAGTCACATTGTTTATGCCTTGTATCCTTTTAGTAAGGCATCTGAGTGGGCAATCTAGTTTATGCATGTGAAACGAAATATAAAGACACAACGAAAAACTAGTAATATAAACAAAAGTAATCTGTAGACTGATGTCACCGTTTATCAAAATTTATTTAAACACTTAGCGCTTTCACCCAGCCAGTCCGTGGGTTTCATCAGAGTAAAAAACAATTAAAAGCCATTTTCAGTTTTATATAGTTCAAATCTCTCTGCAACCAATCAGTTGTCTACATTAATTAAATTCCATTCCAACTACTTTAGTTACGTTAATTCATTTAATTACCTTAAATTAAATTAGATTAAATTAAGTTAGCAACACAACGCCTCACTTGTAATACAAACCAAATAACCAAAAAAGTTTTACAGAAGCAAATGCACATATAAAAATAAATGCACATATAAAAATATATATCACTTCTGTTTAAAAATTCCTTGTGTATGAATTTCATATATATATATCAAACCTTATTCATGAGTATAACCAGATACATATTAAATAAATAAATAATAATTCATACAATGTTCCAAAAAATATATCTATTAAAATACTTAAAACATATCTATTTAAATTACTTAAAAAAACTTTGAACAATAAATGTATTCAACCATGCATCTTACTTATACAGTTCTTCATATATATAAATACATAAAATGTAAATATTAAATAAGTTACAGTATGTATATTTTATAGTGTTATCTAATGTAATTACTATACATATATTCTTTGCTCTACTTCTGTAATATAAAATGTATATGTTATATACAATATGATTTATTCTTTAAAATACTAGAAATGGAAATATGTTCATTTATACCAGGCATATTACTGGCATTAAGCCTGAGTTGCCATAAACATTCCTTAGTTTCCAATAAATTGTTCACATCTCCTTCCTTGTTGTTATTCTCTGGTATCCTATCAATTATAAAAAATATAAACCTTTTAAAATCCAGGCATGTTGTACTATGTAGGTATAAGGAACTTGTTACCTTTTTATTTTTAATGTCTCTATTATGCTCCATTATACGCTCTTTTAATTTCCTTATTGTTTTACCTACATAATAGGCAGGACATGATAAACACGTTGCTAAATATACTACCATCTTAGTGTTACAATTAGCATGACCCGGACATCTTATAGATCTGTTAAAGTTTTTCACCATTACATATGGACCATCATTTATACATTTACAGGTTCTACATAAACCACATTTTTTCATTTTTTAATTCTTGTATTGTCGTTCACTCTCAAAATATTCTTTTAGATTTTTCCCCCTACTAAATACAATACTGGGACTTTTACCTATAATGTTCGTGATCTCCAATTTATTATTAAATACCTTTTCCCATGTTTCTTTAACCATGTTAATAATTATACTTGTGTTAATATTAAATGTTAATATTAATACTCCTGTTTTATTTGTTTTATTAACTCTTTCACATATATTTATTGAACTTCCATTCCTCAAAATAGATTTAAAATTATCTTTCCTTTTAACCTCAACTTCATTTTTTATTTCAGTTAATAACAATTTTGAGTAACCTCTGTCTAAGAACATATTAATCAGTTTATCTATCTCATTTTTGTAAACCATCTCGTTGCTTATGATCCTAGATAGTCTCACCATTTGCCGCTTAACTAAGTTCCTTTTTTGAAAATACGGGTGACAACTATTAAAATGTAAAAACGAGTTGGAATATGTTTTCATCCTGTATATATTTGACTCTATATTATTTTCTTTTCTCTGCAGCTGAATATCCAAATATTCACAACTGTCTTTGTGAATATTAAACGTAAATCTCAAGAAAGAAGTGGTATTCTCCATATATACCACAAATTCCAAAACCTCTTCTTCCTTTCCCTTCCAAAAAATTATTATGTCATCTAAAAACCTGAGGTATAATGTAATTTTAGACCAAAAGCTACTTTTAAATATTTTCTGTGTCTCCCAATTTGCTAATACTAAGTTAACGTAAATAGGTGCACATTTTGCTCCCATGGCCATACCTGAACGTTGCCTAAAGAATTCACCTTTCTAATTGGAAATAGTTGTTGGTTAATATCATTTCCATAATTTCTGTTAATAATCTTCGCTTGACCGTGTGCAAATCACTATAGGTCTCTAAACTAGCCTCAAACATTTTCAGGCCAAGATCATGTGGTATCACTAAAAATAAATTGACTATATCAGTTGTGACCATGATGGTGTCATTATTGATATTTATCAAATGTTCCTTCACGACCTCCAAGCAATGCCAGGAATCCCTTAGAATATGAGGTAGTGTCTTTACAACTTCCTTACAATTCACATCTATATAGTGTGCCATAGCTTCAAATTTAGAACATTTCGCTGAAACTATTGGTCTAAAAGGAGGGTTATTCGTGTTTTTGTGTATTTTCGGTATACCAAAAATCGAAGGCGTGATTAGATGTTCCACTAGTAAATAGTTGTATTCTTCCTTACTTATCACACCTTCAATCAAATTTTCATACAGTTGCCAATCAATCTTGGTGTATGCTTTTATCATTTCACACCTTGAAACTCTTTCGTATATGTCATTGTCTCCTAACATATCCAACATTTTATTCAAATAATCCACTTTTGTCATCACCACTACACCACCTCTTTTATCAGGTTTCATAATTCTATATTTATCGGATGTTGTCAACTCCTTTAAACAAAACCTTTCAGCTGTTGTTAAATTATCCTTATATTCACACCGTCCCTTTAAAGCCCTCCTGATTTGCATATCACACAGCATCTCAAATAAGTAAATCACTGAATTTTGAGGTGGAATAAAGGTACTTGTTCTCTTTAGAGTAATATTTTTTGTATCTATCTCAATATTTTTGTTGTTAACACTTTTTGAAAAGAACATTTTTAGATTTAATAATCTTGTATACAGTCTTAAGTTGACCATAACTTTCCCAATATCAAGTTTAAAATTGGGAACGTAACTAAATCCTTTCTTGAAAAGTGACACATAATTATGACATAGATTTATATCCATATAATTATATAATGTAAATCCACCTTCTTTTATAATTGCACAGCTAAACTCTTGATTACTGTCTCTACTGCCCATCATATCCAAAAATTCATTATTGTCAACACATTCAGAAAAAAGTGAATCATTGTGCATAATGTTGTCATATAATTCCTTCTCTCTCTCTACAAACTCATTCTATATTACATCAATATCAATATCACACAAGGTGTTCATTTCCTTCTCAAAGGTGTTTTTAACTTTGTCTATTGATGTGTCAACCTGTTCATTCAATAGTGTGAATTGGTTCTGTATCTCCTTTGGTATTGTTGTAGATGTTGTCCCTGGTAACGCTCCCTTATACGCTCTGACCTCCTTACATATGGTTCCTCTAAAAAAGCTCGGTCTATATTTTCCTTGTTGTATTGTCCCCTTGTATTGTTTTGACCCTCTGTTCGCTGTGTTATACCATCACTTTCATTAATGTGATCATTTGTACCTGTGTTGTTATGTGTTGTATTTGTACAATGCTTGTATTCCCTAAAATGTATATATGCCTTTTTGTTTGCATAGTCCCGAGTATCCCTATATAATTTATTGTTTTTTATATCCAATCCCTTATTAACAAATCTGTCCATGTCAATAATAACACTGTCAAATCGATGTTTGTTGTATTCAAAGAGTAAATCATTTCTTATACTATTATCTAAAGCAATCAATGTTTCATTCAATCTGGCAAGTTTTAAATTATTATTCTTAATAATCAGCCTCATCAATTCCATACCTGTATTGTCAAAAATATCCATAAGTTCATTTAACAACTTACTGTTATGTTCAAACCCAAATGGTAATTTAAACATACGAAGTCCTTTGGGCACCTGTTTTAGCTCCAATGACCTCTCAAGATAAACGTTGTCCATTTGAAGTGTCTTAAACTTTCTCAAAGTTTTTTCGAAATCCTGTAGTTGTTGGTTTAAACACCCCATGTCACGAACATTATTGTGGGTTGGAATAACGAATTTCGGAACTGAAAGTACTTCATTTATATCTCAAATCCTCTGGCCATTCGTTTTTACTCTGTCTCTAGCATTCGTACTGGAATTCGGAAGCGGAACTTCCTGCTCTTGGTTTCCTGTCCTCGAGCGTAATGTTCGGCTTCCAATTAAATCCCTCGAACCATCACTAGCCGACGGAACACTCCGTGATGTACCTGGTGTGGAATGTATCGTGAACAATTGTTCCTCAGTCTCTGTTAATGAAATTTTACCATTTTCATTTTCTAAGTTATGATTAATCCCATTACAAGCTGTAATGGCAGTTCCTTGTTCCTGCAATAGTAGCAAGTAGGCGTTGCGTGATCAGCAATTGCTGTTTTAAAAGTTGCTCCATTATATTCAGCTCTTTATGTTACATGGTTTACCAGAAAAAACGGAATACTTAACAAATGAACTGTGAAACAAAATATAAAGACACAATGAAAAACTAGTAATATAAACAAAAGTAATCCATAGACTGATGTCACCGTTTATCAAAATTTATTTAAACACTTAGCGCTTTCACCCAGCCAGTCCGTGGATTTCATCAGAGTAAAAAACAATTAAAAACCATTTTCAGTTTTATATAGTTCAAATCTCTCTGCAACCAATCAGTTGTCTACATTAATTAAATTCCTTTCCAGCTACTTTAGTCTAAAAATCTAAAAGAATATTTTGAGAGTAAACGACAATATAAGAATTCAAAAATGAAAAAATGTGGTTTATGTAGAACCTGTAAATTTATAAATGATGGTCCATATATAATGGTGAAAAACTTTAACAGATCTATAAGATGTCCAGGTCATGCTAATTGTAACACTAAGATGGTAGTATATTTAGCAACGTGTTTATCATGTCCTGCCTATTATGTAGGTAAAACAATAAGGAAATTAAAAGAGCGTATAATGGAGCATAATAGAGACATTAAAAATAAAAAGGTAACAAGTTCCTTATACCTACATAGTACAACATGCCTGGATTTTAAAAGGTTTATATTTTTTATAATTGATAGGATAACGGAGAATAACAACAAGGAAGGAGATGTGAACAATTTATTGGAAACTAAGGAATGTTTATGGCAACTCAGGCTTAATGCCAGTAATATGCCTGGTATAAATGAACATATTTCCATTTCTAGTATTTTAAAGAATAAATCATATTGTATATAACATATACATTTTATATTACACAAGTAGAACAAAGAATATATGTATAGTAATTACATTAGATAACACTATAAAATATGCATGCTGTAACTTATTTAATATTTACATTTTATGTATTTATATGGGTTCATGTTAGTACATCGACAACTTAGTATATCGACATCTACTTCACCGACATATGAAATAATCGAAACCACAAATCACGGACATTTAACAGGTAAGAGTTTAAATTTCGCTAATCATGCCTACCACACATGCATAACACTGCCATACTTACTAAAACATGGTAGGCATAATTAGCGAAATTTAAACTCTTACCTGTTAAATGTCCGTGATTTGCGGTTTCGATTATTTCATATGTCGGTGAAGTAGATGTCGATATACTAAGTTGTCGATGTACTAACATGAACCCATTTATATATATGAAGAACTGTATAAGTAAGATGCATGGTTGAATACATTTATTGTTCGAAGTTTTTTTAAGTAATTTAAATAGATATGTTTTAAGTATTTTAATAGATATATTTTTTGGAAAATTGTATGAATTATTATTTATTTATTTAATATGTATCAGGTTATACTCATGAATAAGGTTTGATATATATATATGAAATTCATACACAAGGAATTTTTAAACAGAAGCGATATATATTTTTATATGTGCATTTATTTTTATATGTGCATTTGTTTCTGTAAAACTTTTTTGGTTATTTGGTTTGTATTACAAGTGAGGCGTTGTGTTGCTAACTTAATTTAATCTAATTTAATTTAAGGTAATTAAATGAACTAACATAACTAAAGTAGTTGGAAAGGAATTTAATTAATGTAGACAACTGATTGGTTGCAGAGAGATTTGAACTATATAACACTGAAAATGGCTTTTAATTGTTTTTTACTCTGATGAAACCCATGGACTGGCTGGATGAAAGCGCTAAGTGTTTAAATAAATTTTGATAAACGGTGACATCGGTCTACGGATTACTTTTGTTTATATTACTAGATTATGCATGTGTCTGGACTGATACATGCCAAAGGGTGCAATAAATTCAATGACTGGACTAAAAAGAACTAAGTAAAGGTGGACTTCCATATATCATAACACAATCCCTTTTTTATAAGCTGTGGAATACAGAAGGATGTTTTTAAAATGATGGACACATGGTCAAAAGTCAGGTCACTGCCAATATAAGTTCCTAAATCCCAAAAATCTGTGTAAACCTATATGTATATATATATATATATATATATATATATATATATATATATATATATATATATATATATATGTGTGTGTGTGTGTGTGTGTGTGTGTGTGTGTGTGTATGTATATATATATATATATATATATATATATATATATATATATATATATATATATATATATGTAGGACCACTACTAATTCTCAAAATTCCACAATCCTGAGACTCTGAATCCCAAGGACCAGAATCTCAAGACTGCTGAATCTCAAGCATAAAAAAAAAAGTAAACAAAAAACAACATTGTCTAATACAGTAGTGTCCAACCGCAGCCCACGGGCCGCATTCGTTCCTCAGAGATCTTCTATGCGGCCCACAACCTTTACCTGCAAGTTTAGTATACGCATGCGTGTAAATGCTTTTTTTCCGTTTGCTTTTCACGCCCGTGACCTGTAATTATAATGTTGGTGTGCGCATGCACTAAAGCACCCTTTGCGGTTTGTTTTTTTGCCTGTGTTCCCGCCGCTGTATTTCATGCCGAAGAAGCAAAGTGTGTGTGTCTTAGCGCTGAAGAGAGTTGTACGGGGTACAGATTTGCCATTGTTGGATTTCAAAGGGACAGCACCTAACTGCAGAATTAGGTAAGTGCGAGTGAGTGGTAGACCATTTGTGCTGCTCAGATTAGGCAGGGAGGGGCATTAACAATAACCAAATTTCTATATGTAATATTTCTTGGATGACGAGGAAAGCTTGGGCATATTTCAGGGGAGGCCCATACAAGATTGATAATGTTGTGTGCTTAAACTTTAACCTTAAAAGCATTAATTATTACCAAGCAAAATGCAGTATAACTGTTGTTGAGTCTGAGTATTTTAACAGATGAATAATGCACTAAGCCGAATGGGTATGTTTTCAGTACAGTACAGCATGAGTTTTTTTATGGAAAAGCCAGCCTTATAGTTTGAGGGAGACGGACTGTAGGAAGAGTCCAAGAGCATGCTGGTAATGACAAACCGGGAAGAGTCACATTTTCGTTTATTTCTGAAAGTAGAAGGGGGGGGGAGTTTATTTTAACTAGTCAAAGTAGGTGGTTACAGTTTAGTCTGAAAACCTGAAGAGAAAGGGTGATGACACTTGTTGATAAGGACTAGACAGCTTTACTTTTTATTTGTTAGTTTTAAGTTTGTGTGAGTTTGGGTGATGTTTTCTGCGGGTGGGAGTGGTCTTGCCTTACAACGCTGCTCAAAAAGGGTGCAAAAGGAAGTTATTTTATATAGAATGGTTCACCTTTATAGAATCTTCAATCTATCCTTGCAAAACTCTTTGTCCCTTTCAGACTGTCTTGCTTTCATTAGCAACTGTTGCAAATAATTAAAAATGAATTGTTCTTCTTTTTTAATTCCATTTTACCAGTCACTTAGTGACTACCCTAGTTTCAGTGGGAAACACGAATGTGTCGCTCCTTATTCCTGCTACTATACACAAAATGGGCTTGGTGTTGGATGACCTTAAGCTTCTGCTGTATTGATACGAGAGTAGCTTATTAAAAGAGCTATTCAGTTTTCTAATAATAAATACTAAGGAAAATCACTTATTGTTCTTGAATCCACATGTGTTGAGAATCATTAATGTATGCTGAAATTAATAGAATAAATGTACTGTATAGAGAACCGGGATATACAGACATGGATTAATTTAGTTCGCATCCATTGGATACTATAATCACTGAGGGATTAATAAATGTTTTTGCACTTTAGGTAAACTAACAAATATTAGAAAGGTGGACAAACCTTAAATATACATACAATTTATATGGTGTAAATTTTACACTGTGAAAGCTGCTCTTTAGAGATCATACAAAACAGTGTATATTTTCATTCTTTGATTAATGTGACAGAATGGCTACTTTTTCATAAGCAGTGAGATCAGAAGGCATACAGACAGTGCACATTCATGGTACCTGTTTCTTTTCAAATTAAATGTTCCATATTGTCTGTCAGCTTTTTAATAACAATGCTATAATCTGCATGAAAGCAAAGTGTTTGTGTGCGTGAAAGTAGAAGAAGAGTGTGCGTGTGTGTGTGTGTGTGTGTGTGTGTGTGTGTGTGTGTGTGTGTGTGTGTGTGCGTGTGTGCGCGCGTGTGCGTTTGCGTGTGTGTGTGTGATTGTGTGTGTGTGTTAGCACTTAGATATTTTGGAAGAAAATGAAGGAGGAGTTCAAACATGATGTTTGTTGTTGTTGCTGTTGTTGTTGCTCAAGAACAATTCTCTTGGAAAAATATACTGCAATCCTTGCTCCATTCTGCTATTTTTTTTTTAAAGTGTACAACGGACTCTTGGTTCCCCCCAAGTTTCTTTCTTCATTTCATTTCATTTTACTTTTCATGTATTACCCAGACCAGTGTACTGCTGTAGAATGAACTATTAGCCTTGACCAGACAAATACAATGTAAAAGCACTTTATGACCATGATAATAAGAGCAACAAGGAAGACAAAAGTGCTATTGCAAGATAATCTAACATTGGCCTGTTCAGTCACTGCCTCCAGATAACTCTGAAACATGTGGGTTTCTTTAAATGGGTTTCTTAGTTAATTTGAAGAGTTTAACATGAGGTGCGTATTCCGGAGCTTAGTTCAGTTATTCAAGAATACATTGCGTCATTTGGATGGCTTGGGAGAAGGGATGCAGGGGAGACCTTGTACCCTGGACGGGTTAGTAAAATGTTGTGTTTGCAAGACAAGTATGTAAAATGGAAATGCTCAAAGCTGGGCTGTTCAATAGCTGCTGTTGTAGTGACCTTCAGAAGAAAAATGTTCTACAAGTTGAAAGAGGAAAGACAAAGGAAATCACTGTAACAGGAAATGGTTTTCTGCCTACAAACTTATGTGCCACAGATGAGATAAACTAGTTAATGGCATGCAGTCTTTTCTGAACAGTGCTGATGTTAAACTTCCTGTATGCCAAGATCTACACCTGGTCTTATTTCTGAGTGACAACTTGCAGTGCCAGCTCAGTTCTGCTGAGGGATGAGTCATGACTATAACCCAGGCAACCTGGGCTACACTTGTAACCTGGCACACACAGACTCAAATGGAAGGTAGGAGATGTAGCAATATTTTACTGGCTCATCCATCCTGGTATGTGTGTTTGGGGGGAGGGGGTCAAGCATAGGATGATAGCCCCACTGGTGATATGGGAGAGGGGGGATTGGTATGCATTCCAAATATACAAATACTTTTGAGTGCACCAGCAGACACTTACATACTTAATGTCATATCATTGCATATCAGGTGTGAGCAGCAGGGAATGGGTAGGGCATTAAACAAACAAAAAAATTCCTATGACCCTTAGTATGATGCCTCAGTGGGGCTGGACAATAGCGGGAAGAATCTGATGGCCTGGGGTTTTCAACACTGAGTAGCAGTATCAGTAGCCAAAAATAAATTAGTCACATATCAAAATATTTTTCTGAGGCTGCTCTTTAGCTGTATTCTTAAAACTATTTGTTGTGACTGACTTTTATTTTAAATGCAAACCAAGGGTACAGTAATATGTATTGTTGTGAAATGACCCATTTATCTTGCCTCATATGTGATGTGCAAATATTTTTATATATATATATATATATATATATATATATATATATATATATATATATATATAGAACAAAGAGAAACTCACTGCCAGGTAAAGCACTCTCCTCAGAAACAACAAATCAACAGAAAAAAAGGTAATGAGTGCACCATGAGCTGAAGTCAAAAACAAGTTGTCAAATGAATCCAAAAGGTCTTCTTTATGTATAAAATCCTCGTTTATTACAAAAAGTAAAACTGCAGAAAGTAGCAAGTTGTAAGCGCTTTCGCGTTGTTGCCCAACGCTTCATCAGATATATATATGTAGGTATAAACACATAGATATGTATGAATGTGTGTATGTGTATTTGATTTTGTTCCATGCTTAAGGCTGTTCAGTGCCAGCCAGGTCCACAGTGCTGCCATACTTTGAATCTCCCATGCTGCAGCAGCATTTCAGTCCAACTCTCACTAGAGAGGGGTCCCATTTGACAGAGCTTTGTATGCATGAAAGCTTATGACTGCCCATGTGTGGATTCTCTGTGTTCATTTTCCTGTACATCTCCACATGGGACAGTGACAGGTGAGAATCCGACATATTCTGGCGCTCAGTAGGTTTTATAGCTACCCTCCCACATTGCTAATGCTACATCCATAGGCTGTGTGGGTAGTGAGATGTGACCTCACTGAGCTCTAAGGCAGCACTCATCCCTGGTCTGGATTGTTTCAAATCCTGACCTTTACCTGAGTTTGATGGAACAGTCTGCTCATGTTAGCACTCACCCCCACAACCATCACCAAAGGATGCACGTGGCCATCCTCCCTACTAGTTCCTTCAGAGTCATGAACTGCTACTTAATTCTGGTTGTCTGGGCCATAGTCAGTGCTCTATTCTTCTGTCACCAGAATGACTACATAATAAACCCATATTTTAAATATATGCTGTTGAAAGGGTTTTATTTCATTGTTTATAATGTTCTTATGGTTATTAGTATTTTTATTTATAACTGTAGTATTTTTTCATCATGTTCAGGGTGTTACATGTGCCACCTCAGGTCTCCCTGGAAGTGAGGCGCAAGCTTAGCAGCAATTACCCAGTCAACAAACAGTGAATACAAAAAATGTTTTTTAAACAAAATTCTATTGCCTGACTTTCTGTAGAATTTAAGTCAATTTTAGTGTAATGAATTGAATTATTGCTAAATCATTTTTCCATCTTAAAAATGTGAGAGCGCACTGCTCACTCATGACGGAAGAGCTAAATACTGTAAAAAATAACAGCAGTGAACACAAAGCTTAACCAGATGTCATATTACTTATCTTGTTTATTTACTTTATTCATAGATTGAGGTTTGAGGCTCTAGGTCTGTGGCCTGTACTGTGTAAGTAACTGACGTGGCCCATTTTTTTTGTTTTTATCCTTTGTTGTCCACTTTAGTTCCAGTAGGTTAGTAGCCTCTTTTCAAGCATATGCAACTCTGGTTTAAGATCTCATTCAAAGGATGGCACACTCAGGGGTGCAGCATTCACTTATGCTACACTGCAGTCTCAGAAGTTGATTTATCTGATGTGGGAGTAGAACCCACAGCATTTTGAATCAAAGGCGAGAGTGTGCTACATATTGCACCACCAGTGCCATTTCCAATGGGAATTTTACATTTTAATATTAAGGACATTCTGACAAAAGTCAGATGATGTGTACTGCTGTTTTTTTTTTTTTTTTTCAAGGTTGGAGCTGATCAAAACATTTTTTGAGCAGCTAATGGCAAAAAAGGGTAGTCCAGTTTAGAGTATGTCAGTGCTGATCAACAACTATACATCCGCAAAGCAGTGTTAGAAATAACTAAGAGAAACTAGTGTAGTTGCCATCTCTCAAAAATGTCTGATGCTAACACAATATCTGCTCTAGTTCTGGAGTGTCTGGTAGGATCAGTGGGATCTAGATGTAATATAAAAGAACTGCTCCTGTAGTTTATCTCAAATAACATCGCCAGTTTGGCAAAGTCAAAGCTGAGCATGCAAAGGAAAATGGTTTGAGCCGTGTCAGATGCAAGTGTCCACACAGGAGAAGTACAATTGCAGCAGCTTATCCCATCAGTAATTTTCTTTAATCTTGGGCATGTAGGTGATATTGAACAAAAAATTAAAGGAGCCAGCACAACTCTGTGAGGAAAATGGTGTATTAAAAAATACAAATCAATTCATTTATTCACATAAGGCTCCAGACTGGTTTCGGCTAAACAGCCTTCTTCAGTGAACAAAAATAAACAACACACCCTACCAGCAGATGATGTATAAATATATACTTTGATTGGCCAATTTTATTAAACAAACCCCATTTAATTAATTAATTAAAAATATTCATTAAGGCCAGGTGGAAAAGCCCTCCTAGCTTAGCAATCCACTTCTTTTCTTTCAAATTTAATATTTCATGTAGACCAGCCCTGTCCTGTGTTTTGTTCAAAATACAATCAATGATGGTAAAGCTAAATGTGCCAGTTTTATGTTTGCAAATGTGTTTGTATAAAGCACTTGACTGTTTATGGTTCTTTATATCACTGATATGTTCACTTATTCTCAATCTTAAAGGCCTGGATGTTTGCGCAACATAAAAGGCCGAGCATGTACAACTAGCCAGATAAATCACCCAACTAGTGTTACAGTTCCCAAAAAAAGTTAGATCATATACTATAGGTGTATTCTTACTACTAAAGCTTTTCGTCTTAAGCACCCTGGGACAATGAGAACAATGGCCACAAGGGTTGCAACCAACCAGTTTGTCACCAGTAATGGTTCTCTGACTGATATTTGTATCCTGGATCTGACATCTTTTTTAGTGGCTAAATAGGGACCCTAGAAAGCGACCCTTCCGAAAGGAGTATGAACATTTCTCTCTCAAATATTTACCAAGTGAACCCTCGCTCTGAAGGATATTCCAGTGTCTTGAGATTATATTCATAAATGAATATGTGTTCTTACCATAGGTCGTTACTAATCTGACCTGCATTTTATTATCAGGAGGATTTCCTCTATACTCAAGTAATCCGGATCTCTCCTGCTGGGTGGCAACCCGGCTAGCCCTACAAATGTCACCAACCCTGTATCCACGATCTTTAAACCTGGTCACAAGATCCTGTTCATAATGACTATATTTGGAGGGACTAGAACAGATTCTCTTGACCCGGAGAAATTGAGACTTGGGGATGTTTCTGATTACATGTTGGGGGGTGGAAGCTAGTAGCATGTAACAGAGTGTTATATTGAGGGACTTTGCAAAATATCTCAGTCTCCAGAGTATCCAAAGGGGTACACTTCACCAGAACATCCAGGAAAGTGATCTCATATTTATGCCAAGTAATCTTAAACTCAATACCTCATTTGTTCTGATTTAGATATTCGACAAATTGCTGTAAATAAACTTCATCGGCTCTCCACACCATCCAACAGTCATCAAGATATAGCCTCCAAGTGTCAATTTCATCCAGGTATAGGTTATGACAATTATCATAAATTAATTGCTCTTCCAAATATGCCATAAACAGGTCAGCATATATGGGCGCAAAAGATGCCCCCATAGCCGTGCCTTGAACCTGCCATACACATTGCTTTTGAAATTAAAAAACATTCTTGGTTAGGCATGTTCTGCCAGGCCGACCAAAAAAGAGTTAAAACCTGAGCTGTAAAGTTCAACTCTATCAAACCAATATTGAAGCACAGCTAAACCTGCCCAATGGGGGATATTGGTATACACGGAGGTGACATCAAGGGTGCTTAGTAGCCAGTATGGTTCAAGTTGTGAATCTGATACAATACTCAAAAACTGAGTGGTATCTTGGATCCGAGCCCATATGTGTGACAACAAAGCTTTCAAATTAGTGGTAAGGAATTCAGAAAGGGGTTCAGTAAGTGAACCCCGCCCTGACACTATGGGCCTCTCTGGAGGATTATTAGGATCCTTATGGATTTTGGGCAAGAGGTATAAATATTGTTGTTTTGGTGGTCAGCCTTAACCTGATAACCAGTATCTTTCAAAATAATACCCTCATCAACTGCCATGTCCAAAAATGCATCAATCTCCACTTTAAATCTGGCTGTAGGATCTAGGGGCAAGATCCTATAATATCAATTGTCTGACAGTTGTTTTTGTACTTCTTCAAAATATTGGGTTCAGTCTTGGACCACCACTGCCCCTCCCTCATCTGCTGGTAAAATTACAATATCCCTGTTAGATTTGAGCTCATTAATGCGTTGCCTCTCTTTTCTAGTAATGTTGTCTCTAATCAAATAGTCTTTGCCAAGATACAAATGTAAATCTTTCAACACATTATTCTGAAAACAACTGGAGACATAGGTGGTTTAAAAGTGGAATCCCGAAACCTAAAAGGTCTGGACTCCACATTATTATGACCATCCTGGAAAAATAAACATAAATTCAATAAATGACAGAAATTTATTACATATTGTGCAAAGTTATGTTCAGGCACAAAAAAACGGGCACAAAGCTCCAACCTTTATTAAGAGTTTTTATTTGTATGTTCGACAGAAACAACGAGGAGATGTTATGTACATTACATGTTGTTATTGTTGAGCCATCACTTTCAGCATACTCTCTAAATCTGGAGGGACCCTTATGTTTCCTCCCCTCTCTTCTAGACTTAGGTCTAAAGGGTGACCCATATTGTCACCTAAATTATGCCTCTTGGAAATAGGTGACCTATCCATATGGCCATCTTCCCCTTCAGTGTTTGATGAAGTATCCTCACCTGAGGTAGCTGAGTCCCTATTTCTCTTTTTCAAGATATATATTTATCTTTTGGGTCTGGAATTTTCAAATCTTTGGTTATGTGTCACAAATTTCACATTTTTGCGAATATCATATGATCTACCCTTATCAAAATCGTCCACATCCCTGACACATTTTTTCATTATTTTGTCTTTAAGAGTATTTTCCAAATCAAAACGATCCTTACTAAGTTGGTTAAAACAGGGAGTATATAACAGGGTAATATTGTCAAGCTGTTACACCACGTCTGCCTTTGCATTTCAATGTGTGTGCATCCGTCATCCTATATTAGATTCTAATTCTCATATTGCAGACAAGCTGCAGGTTTTATTGGTAGCTATATTATCAATAAATACAAAACTGGCTCTTGTAAATTTAATACACAGAACAGTTTTAACAGTTTTTAGATTATTGATGCAAATAATTCCTTTAACACATTGACAAGTAGTGGAATGCTGAAGCTTGATTTAATCATGGTTTCTTTAATGCCTAATTACAGGTAATTGTAATGATACTTACAAACTTCTCATTAATAGTGTGCAATGGAAGATGCTGTAAAATTGGACTAGTTTTAACAAAAGTTGGAAACCACTGCAGCAAAGTGTGAGTTTAGAATATGAGTGAGGAAGTCTGGGCGGTAACAAAGGATGACAAGTATGAAAGGGAGAGCTAAATAATGGTGATGCTACTCATGTTTACAGTGTACGTTAGAGGTAAATCAGTTTACTGTTCAGTTAAAGGTAAAGCATTTTGTAGCTCAGTGTATGTTTGATGCTGACTTTATCGAATGCACTATATCTGGTAATATGGTGAACCATATTTACACATACTCAACAGAGGAATAAGTTTACTTTGAGCTCTGCTTTTGATTAGGTAGTAATCATTACTATCAACCATCCTTACTTATCAGCTACTATACGGCCCTCACCAAAGGGTGACCAATCCTACTGTGTGATATTACTGTTATCCAAATTGTAAGTGTGACCAACAGTAAGGCTATTGGGAGTGGCCTATACAGTGTCACCAAACATATATATGCAAGTACTGTAAGAACTTAAATAAACAGACCAGACACAGTTAAAAGGTTTAAATATATTTAATAATAAATAATAAAAGAATAAGACAATATTCAATAACTCAGTACAGTGACAGAGTTCAGAACAGCAGGAAATATTTTAAAACATTGCAGGACAATCTCAAATACAGAAATCATCTACTAATCTTATTATATTCCTATCTATCCCTAAGAGAGGTTACTTATCTCTTAGAAGTTTGTCTAGAACTGGAAGTCATAAAACAGTTAAAACACTTTTACATTTGAAACCTGTAATTTTTTCTGTTTCCAGACAATAGAAAGAACTTCTGGCTGTAGACATCCTGTCTTCTTGCTGAGATAAACACAATTGTAAAACAATTCACTTATTTTCTTAGAGTTTGCAAGTTAAATCTGTATGTTTCAACTTCTACCATTAAAGCACACATCTGCACAGGTATATAGTTTATACACATTTCTGCTCTTTTCCAGCAGGGTACACAGTGGTTATTTTCTTGAAGTTCAGTACAGAACATACAGTTCAACACACACTTCTGCACCAGTAGTTTAATGTACACATAACGTATAGTTTTCTTACATTTGTAAGACAAGCATACGAATCATATTAATATTCACAAATGACATAGAATTTTGTACAAAATTCCATCTAGCTGGGCTGGCAGCCTCAAAGACGCTTTCCCCAAAAGGCCAAAAGGGATGATGATGCATTTTTTTAAATTCAGCTTGCGGTCATGTTTCTGGCACCAGTCATTTGTTTGGGTGAGACCCTTTTATTCAGAATTGTTTTATTAAGTCAGTGATGTGAATTCTTTACTTTATTGCAAATTTGTTGGCAAATTTTTGTGGCCTATAGTACTGTAGGACTGCTAATGTTGACATTTTACCTACTTGGATGCATGTAGTGGTTTTCCCAGTGTGAATTGGTAGTACTGTGGTGAATTAATGACAATGGCAGAGTGTGCCAGTTTTTTCTTTGCAAGTGAATGAGTTTTCTTGGGTAGTATGCAAAGTAAACCGTATTTAACTTGATGGTACAGCTCTGATTAGGTTATTGAAAGCTACCATCCTTGTAGCAGTAAGAAACTGTTGTTTACATGCTAACCATACATGTTCATAGCTCTATCACAGTACATCAGAATTTCATGAATTATATGAAGAAGTTTTCAAAATGCCCAGTATTACTGGCACAAAGTACAGACCAACAGTCACAGTAAATGTGATGTGCTTTACGAGTAATGGCTGTTTTGAAGACTAATGGCATTAGTACTACAAATGAAACAAAGTGCCTCATTGGCCCTCCTCAAATGCAATCTGGACAACTGGATGGGTAACTGTAAATTCACCACAGGGGTTCCACCTGTGTCTCTCCTGCCTGGATATTTTTGTGTTATTTTGCAGATGTAAAATGCTTCCTCCAACACAATTAACATATACTACAACTACTGCTAGTTTTAACTTTTATTTCTTTATTTTTTTAATGTAAATTATTAGCCATTGTTTTAAAAATTATAAATATAACCAGGAATAAAGTAGTTAATAGTTACTCCTTTTTTACTTTTCAGCATGGCTTCTGCATCCTACCAAAGTAAAGTAAGTATGAAAAGAAAAATAGCGGATGAAAGGAGAGTCTTTCAGGAAAAATGGACTGACGAGTACTTCTTTGTTGAATCTAACAATAAAGTGCTTTGCTTACTATGCAGAGAAGTGGTATCCATTTTTCAAGGACTACAATTTGAAAAGGCATTATATTGAAATGCACCCCAAATTAAGTGAATTACAAGGAGTGTGCCGTAGACAGAAAATATCAGATTTAAAAAAAAAAATCTTACATTCCAACAACAGCTGTTTCAAAAATCAGCTACTCGGCCTGATTCTTTACTGAAGGCAAGTTATGTTGTAGCAAATTTAATTGCAAAAAAATCCAAGCCATTTGCCGATGGAGAATTCGTGAAAGAATGCCTTGAAAGTGTAGTAGACATAATTTGCCCTGAAAAAAAAATCAGAATTTTCTAAAATAAGTTTATCACACCAGACAATCGCAAGGCGTGTGGAAGATATAGCCAAATCTATTTTCAATACTTTGGAATCTCTGTGCAACTTTCAAGTTTTACTCCATAGCTTTGGATGACAGCACTGATGTTACAGATATGGCACAACTTGCCATTTTTATTCGTGGTGTTGACAACGATTTCAGTATTACTGAAGAACTGGCCTGTCTGGTTCCACTGAAAGATACAACGAAGTCTGTTGATCTGTACAAGGCAGTGAAAGAAACACTTGCAAGATTTTCCTTGACCATCGGAAACCTGTCTGGCATAGTAACTGATGGTGCTCCAGCTATGGTTGGAAAGAAGGAAGAACTAACAACACTGATGGAAGAAGATGCAAAATAAATCAGTAATGTGCGTTTCATGAAGTACCACTGCATTATACATCAGGAAAATTTGTGTGCACAGACTTTAAAAATGGAAAATGTTATGAATGTTGTTATTAAAACAATAAATTTTATAAGATCCAGAGGATTAAATCACCACCAGTTTCAGGAGTTTCTGAATACTTTGGAAACTAGCTATGGAAACATTGTGTACTTTACTGCAGTGAGGTGGTTAAGTCATGGAAAAATGCTGAAACATTTCTATGATTTAAGAAATGAAATAAAGTCCTTTATGGAGTCAAAAAGAAAGCCTGTACCCGAACTTGAAAATGCAAACTGGATGGCTGACTTAGCCTTCTTAGTAGACTTCAGTGCTCATTTAAATGACCTGAACCTGCACCTCCAAGGTGAAAATCTACTAATAAATGACATGTTTCAAACAGTGACAGCATTTGAAGTGAAACTGAAATTATGGCACTGTAAGATTAAGAACAATAACTTCATTCGCTTTGAAACACTGTCCGAGGAAAGTCACATAAATACTGAAAAATATGCCGCATTACTTAATAGTTTATCACAGGACTTTGACAGTAGATTTCAAGATTTTAGAAAACACCAACAACAGTTCAGTATATTTATTACTCCATTCTCAGTTGACATCAACATGTTGCCTGCAAACCTGCAACTGGAATGCATAGAATTGCAGTCAGATATACAACTTAAAGAAAAAAATTCTGCAAGTGTCTTTATTGAACTTTTGTAAGTTGTACCTGCCTAAAGAAAAATATCCATCACTTCACGAACATGTCCTGTTCATGCCATCTCTGTTGGAGAGTACGTACATTTGCAAGCAATTTTTTTATCATATGAAACATACAAAAATAAAATCAGAATGGAAATTTCAGATGAGCATCTTGAAAATACTCTTCGCATCACCGCTACATCTAAAACCGATATGGACACACTGGTATCAAAAAGACAGGGTCAGTGTTCACATTAAAAAGGTTATGCTCATAATGTTTATTACACAAAAGAACAATCTTGACTTGACAGCCTATACCTCCTGATATGGAAACTTTAAGAAAGTATAACAAGAACTATGACCAATATGTTTGAATTCTGCTAAGGTCTGTGCCTGGCTGCGCCCTTGTGAACAGGTTTTATGAATAAACATTGCCACTACTAATAAAGTCAGTTATTTGTTGAAATTTGTGAAAAGTAACAAACACTAGAAGACCCCTTTCATATTTTCAGCAAACATTGGGAAACGACTGAAGTTGGAGATGTATAGTGATCTAAGGAAGAAGTACAAAAAGGTGTCATCTGATGATGCTACGCCTCATTAGGTGGATCTGCACAAGCTGTCAGCTGAAATATGCTCTCATGCATATTGGAGAGGCAATTGCAAAAAAGCAGGTGTGAGATAACCTTGTGAAAATGGAGTGTGTTGTCGCATATTATCATGTTCTTTGTGGCTCCATAGTAAGTGGGTGAACCAAAGTTGAACGTGTTCTACCATCTGTTAATCAGTGGAAGAAATGTAAAAATACAAATTTTTCATTTTTTAAGAAGTTAAGGTCTCATCACTCCTGCAAGCTGTGCATTACCACTGATGCACCTTCTTTCATCTTCAGACCAGCCTCATCAGGTAGCAGTGGAACAGCAACAAATCTTGCCAGTGCCAGGTGTAGTCATGTCTAGAATAATTTCAGGGACAGATTCCAAAGCTAGAAATGTGCCTTTCCAAAGGAGTGCTCAGTTTGGGAATACCACTGATGAATCTTCTTTCATCTTCAGACTAGCCTGACCAGACAGCAGTGCGAAAGCAAGAAATCTTTCAGTGCCAGATGTGGTCATGTCTTGAATAATTTCAGGGACAGATCCCAAAGCTAGAAATGTGCCTTTCCAAAGGGGTGCTCAATTTGAGAATGCCACTGATGAACCTTCTTTCATCTTCAGACCAGCCTGACAAGGCAGCAGTGCAAAAGCAAGAAATCTAGCCAGTGCCAGATGTAGTCATGTCTTGAATAATTTCAGGGACAGATTCCAAAGCTAGAAATGTGGTGACATACCTACTGCAATGGAATTGGAAACAGAAGAATACATGAGCGCTTTGGACAACATGTGGAAATTAAGGACACGATGGAAGACATGGACATCTTTAAGAAACCAGCAAAATCAGAGGTATGACCTCATACAAATTGAAGGTTTCGTACCTGTTATTTTTTCTTTTTTTACAAATAAACTAAGATGTTAAACTAAGATGTTAGAGTTAATTGTTATTTTAAGAACTAGAATGAGAATTTGAATTTTTAGGGCAAATATTATCCATTTATTACATTTATTCATTGTTCAAATTCACCTACAATACAGCCAGGGGGTTGACTTTGGTCGCCCGCGACAGCGATACAGTTAACTATATGATATATTTTACATGCGGCCCCAAGACAATTTCTGTTTGCTCAATGTGGCCCCTGCAAGTGAAAAGGTTTGACACCCCTGGTCTAACATATATGCAGGGGCCAAGCCCCACTGCACCCCCCACACCCCCTGCAACTTAAATATACCAACTCCGAGATCGCACTACAGTGTAGTGAATGGCAACGTTTCCATTCCACTCTGCATAGCACTATTTTGCTGTTCACTCCACTGTAGTGCAATCTCGGAGTTGCTATATTTAAGTTGCAGGGGTTGGGGGGTGCAGGGGGCTTGCCCCCCTGCATATACATTAGAACATGTTGTCTTTTTATGCTCGAGATTCTTCTATCTCGAGATTCTGGTCCTCGGGATTCAAAGTCTCGGGATTGTGGAATTTCGAGATGTAGTAGTGATCCTGTGTGTGGATATATATATATATATATATATATATATATATATATATATATATATATATAGGTTTACAATCAACTTGTTGAAAGTCAGTTACACGACAGGCACCTCCTCGAAGATGGTAGGAGTGACTGTCGGTATGTCGATGTTCAACTGTCCATCAGTTTGGACGTACACAAGGCAAGGACACGAAGCATGGCTGGGCAATGGCGGCTGCCAACATTAATATCGAGAGAATGTTGTCAATGTTGCTGCATCGACCTTTGGACCTGCTTAATATTTATGAGGCAAGCATATACGTCATGTAAACCAGCATTTGCAGTTGTGAGTTTCAAGCTTTTTATAGTAATCCCCTATATATATATATATATATATATATATATATATATATATATATATATATATATATATGTAAACCTAATATAATAAGAAATAATAATCTTAAGAACCATACAGCAGTCTGCTACATAATTCCTTTGCAGTCTTCTTCTTCCTTTAGTATTATATTACGTATATAAATACAAATTAAGGAAGCTGAGTGAGCTCTGTGGCACAGAGGGATAAAACAATGACTATTCCACAGACAGCATGAGTGATTAGTAGATTGAAAGCATATAGAAGCTGTTGTTTCATGTATGCTACCTGTCATATCATTTCATTGCTTTGTCATCCATTTTTGTCAATTTGCTGTTTGACATCAGAGTTACTTGTTGATTCTGCAGAATCTAAATGCTGTTAACTTCAGTTAACTCCAAGAAAGTTCAAGTTCAAGTTTATTTAAGTGTCTGAGCCCAGGCACTGTACAAGTAATAAATAATAATAAACATAGAAAAGAACACATAAATAAATATAAGTAAGACAAAATGAATAGATGCAATAGGACAATAAAGAATATGTTGGTCAGTTGTATCCCAATTCAGACTGATATTTTTAACCCTCTTTTAACTCCTGGTAAAGTGAGGGAGACTTGAAACCTACCAGGAATCCAATTCCATAGTTGGCATTATTGATACCTACATGATCAAAGACTAAATGCTCAAGGCTCTAAGGTAGAAATGACAGGATGCCTTGTGTACTGGAAAGGATTCTGCAGCTAGTATTATAGCTGTATGAAAGGTCCGATAGGTAAGGTAGACCAAAAATATTCAGTGACCACATTAACCAAGACAAGGATCTTGTAAATGTTCAGCTGCTTTATAGATAGCTAGTGTAGATTTTGCAGATTTGGGGTAATATGATAGTATCTTGTAATCCTAGCTAGTAACTGCAGGGGTTTTGCACCAGTTGTAAGTGAGCTCACATCACAAATCCAGTCAGAAGTCCTGTTGAATATATTTCAACACCCTCTGTTCTTATTTCTGATCAAGTCAAATTATATTCTTCATATTTGCATTGGATCTTTTACTTAAGTTGCCCCTTTTCATTTGTTTTGCTCTCATCTCTTCTCCTAAACTCATATTAGTCACTTCATATTCCAAATCTTCCATGATCATTCAAAGTATGATGGCTTCACACAGCGTACTGTAATACATTCTGCTTCAATTAATTCAAACTAAAACATAAATAAATTAAATAGAAGTGCTGTTTGCAGCAGAAATACAGAGTAGCTCAGAGAGATAACTGCATTTCTGAAGCATTATACTTCCCCTACAATCATTTTTTAACTCACCAAGCTGGCTATTTTATCTGTCATTCCTTTTTCTCTGTGACAGTCTATATTCCTTTTTATGCTGCTGTTATTTACCCTTGTTTGTCCCAGCTGACAAATTCTTTTTATTTATTTATTGATTGACATTTGTTAACCTGGTTGGTCCAACTGGGCTTGGGGCCCATCTTCAGTGGAGACCCAAGGAGAAAAGCTCCAACAAAGAAAAATAGTTACATGAAAACAATATTGCAGTTAAAAAAATAGTTACATGAAAACAATATTGCAGTTAAAAAAATAGTTACATGAAAACAATATTGCAGTTAAAAAAATAGTTACATGAAAACAATATTGCAGTTAAAAAAATAGTTACATGAAAACAATATTGCAGTTAAAAAAACTTTTAAGCACATACATATATGGGGGATAATGCAAAGATCAAAATAATTCTGTTTATACAGCATGAGTAAAAACAAAATAGAGAGCTTACATGATACAAAACACAATATTTATACAAAAGCAATTATGTATTTACATGAGAAATTTATGCATCTTAATTAGGTAAAAAGCAGTTGGCATTGGCTATCATACATGGAGTTTAGGAAATGAGATGGGTGATTAAAAAAAAATGTAATTATTAATTTAAGGAGAGTAAGAGGTGATTATATTGGGTTGTGGCAGGGACAAGTCTTGGAGTTGAGCATATGGTGCTTTTTTGAGCATATGGTGCTTTAGTTGATTTTTAAAGTGTAGTGATTGGGTGATGGAACGTATGTTTAATGAAAGTTTGTTCCAAGCAAGGGCAACAGAATATTTATATAGTAGTTTGCCAAATGGTTTCTTAGGATGGTAGATGTCAAGTAGTTGCTAGTTAGAGCAAGTAGTTCCAGTTGAAGTGTTATCACCGTGAGATTTCCTCTCAGTTTCAGTACTCACCTTGCAAACTCATAAACTTTAGTTTTCTTTTGTCTATTTCTTAGCTCTCTACATCTTCCATTTTCAGAACTAGTACACTTGTAATTGCATTAATATACTTTTCATTGCATTAATGCACTTTTCATTGCATTGATGCACTTTGCATTGCATTAATGCACTTTTCATTGCATGAATGCACTTTTCATTGCATTGATGCACTTTGCATTGCATTAATGCACTTTTCATTGCATTAATGCACTTTGCATTGCATTAATGCACTTTTCATTTTCCCTCTCCGTTTTCTGCCTGCCCTGTTGTACAGTGTGCAGTTTTTTCTTTTCTACCCTTTTTGGTACATGACTTCTGATGTCTAGTTTAGCTTGTTGATTAGGTCTTGCTGTCCTTTGAGCAGTGCATGGCTGGTGTACACCAAAATGAAGCCTACCCTGCCTAAACTTCTCTGTAATGCTGGCCAATAGTATAGTTATACAACAACTCTTTTCATTCTCCTAGCTTAATGCAAAGTCTTTCTTCCTACTCCCAAAATGGTTCCTAGGAATCCTTGTTTGCACTGACATTATTACACTCGTTTACTTGCCATTATGCTTTTAATCCCACCTACCCACTGCTACTTATCTACCACAGGGAAATAAACACTGATATTCCAAACTTTGTAACACCAGTCTTTAGTCCTCCCTCAGTCATAACACATTCAACCCTAGAGATGCCATCATGTGTTTTTCTGATCAGCCAGCTGGTGCCTCCATGCATCTTCTTTTGCCTCTTTATATTCGGGGATGTATCCTAAAGTTTCTGAATTTATACATCAAAAATTATTCTGAGTTCTATTGACTACCAAGTGTAACTCTCCCATTCAACCACACCCTAGGCAGTGCAAATCTCTGGTAGCACAATGTTTCAGTACTGGAATAACAGAAAAACAATCATTCAACAACATATTTAAGAAAAAAAATAATTTACTCAGACAGGCTTTCTGAATAAAAAAGATGCTTATCAAAATGCAAAACTTAATAAATAAAACCTTGATAAATTTTCAAGGATATTATTTTAAGTTTAATCTTAAGATATCTCCTAGGACAAAATAAGAAAACTGTTTAAAAATAAAATGATTACCGCTGCATGAAAGACATGCGTGCGTAAATGGGTGTGCCTTCGTTGAAGGTTGGGCGTCGAGCTGGCACCTCGGCGTTTCGTAAAAATCTACTGCCAATCATTATCTTCTTGTTTTTTTTATTTACATTAATAATTACAAAGCCATGTTTGCATAAATTAGAGCAAAGTGCAAGTTATAAAAATGAAAATAAAGGGTTCTAGTCTTCATATTAAAGTATCTCAACAGTCAAGTAACACAAGGCAGGACTCAGAATGGGTTACTGCAATGCAAAAGCCTTAACTCAGAAAGTTTCTGAATCATGATAAGCCTGTCCGATTCAGAGACTGTTCAAACACCGCTGAAGTGGCCTTAGCATGGATAGTGATCATGTGGGGGATGATTAATACTAAGTAACCACGTGCTTTCTTCAGAAAATGATGATACCTCCTGTTGAACTCACTAGAGCAATTCAGAGAATTACTCTTCTGAGTTATTTTTTTCCTTTTAGGAGGAAAAAGTGAACACTGTCTTTTGATGTCATTCACACATTCCCTTCTGTGTGAGTACTTATGTCTCATGCAATGACTACAAGAGCAGCCATGGGTGTGTGCAAATATTTATGTGTGCGAGTGTTCATATGTGTGCGTGTGCGTGTGTGTGTGTGTGTATGTGTGTGTGTGTGTGTGTGTGTGTGTGTGTGTGTGTGTGTGTGTGTGTGTGTGTGTGTGTGTGCGTGTGTGTGTGTGTGTGTGTGTGTGTGTGTGTGTGTGTGTGTGTGTGTGTGTGTGTGTCTGTGTGTTTTTGAGTACAAGAATATTTCCTTGAGTGTAAATATGTAGGGGCATGTTTTTGGTTGCATTGGTCAGTTAGAATGGACAAAGAAAATCTTTGTAAATCCCAGAACTAACAAACCCAGTCCAGATATAATTTAGACAATGGCTTTTGAGATCATTCTCAAGGGGATAAAAGAAATATGGTGGTAATTCACTGGTTGGTTGGCATTCAAGACACAGCTTTGCTTACTTTTTACATCCTAATCTCTAGGGAAAAATATTCATGTTGGACAACTTCAGGCAGAGCTTGATGCAATATTTTCAAAAATTTGGAATACAGGAATTATAACTCCAGACTCTTGAATGACAGCATTTTCTGACATCTAATTTTATTTTGTTGGGTATTACAACATAAACCCTTGTTAAACTATTTTTACCAATCTAGCTGAACAAATACAAGCACCTATGACTAGGCTAGATTTTTAGTAATGTGATGTTTAATCTGTCCAGTATTCACTGTAATACCCAGCATCAATACCGGACCATGTATGTCCAGGTCTGTAGGCATTTATGAAACTAGTGAATCATATTGCATGATACTTCCCTCATCAGGACTTCATTTTTACTTTTTTGATATACTCTTAGTAATATTGCTCTCTGATGGACCTCTGGTAAACCTATTCATGGAACAGGCTTCTTTTCAGTGAAGAAGGCTCTCAAAGATTTGTGATCTTTCTGGATAATAAAATATGCCTGTGCGAATATTTATATAATCTCTGAATTCCAAAAATGTTTACTGAACCATCCTTTTATACTTGTGAGCAATGTTGCTCAGCAAGCATACTCGGAATATAAATCTGAGCATTTTCTCAGTACCATCAGGCCTTCTATGTGAAAGCATAGCTTGAATGCCATAAGGTGAAGTGTTAGAGAAAGGATCAAGTCTCTCCCAGTCTGATAATGAATTTCTGCTTCAGGGGATTGAAGCAAGGCTTTAGATTTGTGAAACACTAATCCCTTTTTTCTCATGTTCTTCATGCATCTTTGCAAAGCAAGTGACATAAAGGGCTGAACAATGTTGTTAGACTGTTCCAGAATATGTTACAGTAATTCATCAAACCCAACTACCTTTTCAGCTCTGTAACATATTAAGAGATAGAGCCTAAGTACTGTAGAGCATTTTAGTTTTAGTATCCGCAGGATATAAACTGTCCCCATTTATTTAATGATCTAAGCAGTGCACTTCTTTTTCAAACAACATATTTTTCTTTTAATACACAAATTTGCATCTTTTAGTCCTTTCAACACATTTTTAAGTTCTGTTTTGGTTCTTCTAAGGTAGTTCAAAACTCTCATCCTAGTCTGTATGAAAAATAAATATTTTATAAGGAACATGTGAAAAACACAGCACCTCAATGCTTCTTCAATTTGTGATAAGAAACAACTGAAATATGTTTTATTTTCTAGTAATAACCTAATTTGCAAATGTAAATAGAAACAATATCAGTAATAAAACCAGTTGTATCTTTCCCATTTCAAAATCCTGGTTAAAACCACATATTACTATGCCACCCTCTCTTGAAATGCCTTTCTTGTTTTAGAAGATTAGAATGCATAGCTGAGGTGATGTCCTCTTCCTAAGTGAAGAACATAACACAAGATCCTATAATGGATAACAGCCAGGAGCAGAAGGACAGTAGCACAAATTGTTTAATGTGTAGAAATTCTCTAAATGGGCACAATAAAATCAGTCATTGCATTGCCTCAGTACTCTATTCCTTTCCAAATATGAGGAAAAGGTCATAATTTAGAGTTCCAGTCATAATTCTATTTTGGTTTGCTAGTAGGTAATTTAGGCATCATAAGGCAAAAATGAAGCAATAGACACATAAGTGCTATAACCATGAGCTCTTATCTGCCCCATATCATAGAAACAGCAGTATGGTTAAGTGTGGGAAAGCATTGGTGGTGTGCATGCTGTAGCACTCAGCCCTTCAGGGCATACCCCTTAATAAATCAGTGCAAGTGGGTGCAACAGGCCGTATTATGTCTACAGTTAGGAGCTTCAAATCACTGATTCTACACTATTTAATGGAACTGTTTAGGTTCATAGGTTCATAGGTAGGTACTAGGCTATCTGCCCTGGGGCCTATACAAGCCCAGCCAAAATGATACCCTGGCTTTTGCCACCCAAAAAAATTATTTTTCTGTGCCACTGTCGAGCAGAGTCACAGATGTGATCACCAGGGTGAATTTCAACAGGCAGCAGTGTGGGAGGAAAACACAAAAGGGTTGTCGATTAGTTTTTGTGAGAAAAGTTTTTGACATGACTGATCTAAACCAATATTTTTTGAGAGGCTTTTAAATAGAAAGTGAGCCTGTGAAATTCTATAGATGATTTTAAGTATGGACTAAATAATATGCAATAAGGGGAGTATGAAGGTTGTTGTTGTTTGTCTTTCGGCTTTTTCCCGGTAAGGGGTCGCCACAGTGGAACTACAGTCCACTAATGATTGGCAGTAGATTTTTAGGAAACTCTGAGGTGCCAGCTCGATGCCCAACCTTCAACGAAGACATGCCCATTTACGCACACATGTCTTTTGAATGCTACCCAATCACGGGGAGGACATGCAAACTCCACACAGAAGGCACTCCCAAGCCAAGCCGAGAATCAAACGGGAGAACCTCTTGCTGTGAGGTAACAGTGCTACCACTGTACCACCATGGAATAAGGAGAGTATGGGGAGTATGAAGGTAATATTATATATTTTAAATGTCATAAATCTGAGTTGGTGAGGTCCTTTTCTCAAGTCACATATTATATTCTTCAATATTTCTAGCAATTTTTCCATCATCGAGGAGGCCCAAATGAAGACCATTATCACAATGCAAGTGAGTGGAACAGAGTTGATTTTTTTGCTGCCTGCTAACCTTCAGCACTCCCACAATGAACAAGACCAGTCATTCCCCAGTGGAGCAATTGCCTGTGGCAGGAAACCATCATTCAAATAGCCATCACCATTTCTGTTATTTTATGGCAAAACCCCTCCATAGGTCCAAGGGTATACAATATGCATGGCTTAGCAGGGACCAAGAAAACACCTTATCTATTACTGAATACAAAACACCATTTCTCTGATTAGTGTCCACATTCCAGCAAAATGACCACACCCCCCAGGAAGGGTGAACCCCTATTAGCTGCTCATCCCACCATCTTGCAGGCTAGCGCCACATATGCCCGAGTCCCTAAGCACCTCCCGAGATAGCTGACTACACAGGCTGTACTAAGATCCTTCCTGGGTGTACTGGTGAAGTTGGATCTTTGGATAGACTCTATATAATCCTTGCATTAACATTAAAATAAAATGTCTCCAAAGTGCTGTTGGTGATGTGCAGTTTATGGATATTTATGAGGCCCAAATGAATGAGAACTACAAGCCATTTCACTTGCCTTATTTTTATTCACCTGACACAATAATCTCCTTTTCCCATGACTGCTTTTTCATTGATTATTTTGCTGTATATTCACATGGCTTAGTGGCAAGTTATTTGTACGGGTTATAATTCCCAAACCCTGTCTGGTGTAACAGTTAACATCTTCCATCAAGCTGAAACATTTTATGCTTGAGGACAAATCATCTACTATCCTGCTCATTTTTTTTTATGGCTACAACTATTTCAGAAGTATTTATGAAGATATAACTGTCCTCTGTTTCGGTCTGTTAAAAAGGAACATTTTTATGTTAGTTATTGACATGTTCTACAATATAGCAGTTACACAGTAATAGGCTATATGAAGCAACCTGAATGATGGGCAGTTGGCCACATCAAGTAGGGATAATCTAACACTGGAGTAGTATTCAGACTTTGGCCCACTCAGACATTTTTAAACAAACTATAAGGGTGATAATGAATATATGCATTCTTTTCAAAAGGATGCTAAGCAGTTAATGAGAATTTTAAATCCACTCCTGTTTTTTCTTCCTCATAAAATAGAACTTAAGCTTTTTATTTATTTATTTGTTTATTTAGTATCCACATGATTTTGGACAGAGGACTTCCCCAGTCAAGGTCATCATCCTCACTGACCTCTGTGTCAGCAATGCTGTTGAATAATGCTATGATAAGCCCATAGCCCATGAGAGGTAAATTTCAGCCATGTTTAGTGTCTTGGCTGCCACGGATATCACAGTATAGGTTTAAAGCTAATACATTGTTCAATGGCATACCTTACAACAGAGAAGTTTGACTTTTGCACATTAGTGTCTACATGAAGTAATTCAAGCTTTCATAGCTCTGTCATAGCTCTGTCTTACATTCCCCTGCCTACCTCCAGCCCACTGTATGGTTCCACTGAAATTAAGAGGTTATTCATGCCTCAGCTAAGCTGCCTACAAACAATGATCAATGAGTAATCCAATTGATGCAGGTGCCTAGGAGCTACTGCTGAAAAACAGAGTCAATACATAATGCGATCTCCAGACAGGGTAAAGGCCACGTGTACACATAGAAAGTGTGGTGGCACAGGATACTACTAAGACAGAAGGTTAGTGGTACAGTGACACAGTGCTTCCTCCTTCAGACATCACTTGTTTTGAGCATGTCTACCAACTTTTGAGACATGCTGCTGCTCTACCTTGTCTAGTGGCCAGTATGTCACATTACCTAATGTGTCTGTTTTTGGCAGCAGCTCCTATACAACTGAATCAACTCAAATACTTAGAATGGACAGGTGCTTCCAGGTACCTGTATTCAACAACCTGAGTGCTGACAAATAACTAATTCTAACTTTTAAAATTATGGATAGAAAATTAACTCATGACTGCTAACCTCATTTTATCCAATCAAATTTCTGGCGTTCCAGACTGATAGATGGCATTAAACTACCACCAGCTCTATCCTGAACAGGAATGTACTAACAAACTTTCATCATTTAATAAATAAAAAAACAAAAAAGTTAAGGCTCTGCCTCAAAACCTGTGGCAATTAATTATGTAAGGCACACCGAATATTTTGAACATTGCTTCTGATGCCCTGTAGATCATAACTGTTGAAAAAAAACAATAAATAAATAAAACAAACATAGAGACTCTATTCAGTTTACCATCACAAAACTTAAATAAATAAACAAACATACAGACGCTATGCAGTTTACCACCTTCTTCTTTTTCTACTTCTTTCGGCTTTTCCCGGTTAGGGGTTGCCACAGCGGATCATCTGTCCGCTCATGATTGGCAGTGGAGTTTTACAGTGTCGAGTTGCCAGCCTGGCGCCCAACCTTCCACAGAAGGAACCACAAATCTTAAATAAATAAATAAACAGACATACAGACACTATGCAGTTTACCATTACAAATCTTCTTCTAAATGTAAACATTTTGGAACTGAACAGTAGCCATTTTAATCCAAGATGCATAAACAGAAAATTGAAAGAGATGTTATTTAACAGGCATGTGGGATTACGGAGAAGCTTATGGTGGGTGACTCAGTATATATAAACACAAAAAAAAGGCAGGAACTGCATTTTCGGACATTAGGAGTAGAATAAATTCTCTAAGGATACTGCATTGAAAATGACTTGTGATAATTGTTAGAAGTAAATATACTTTTTTTTTTCAAAACAGGTTTATTGTTTTAACATATAAGACAAATATCATAACAATTTTATACAAGTAATTAAAAATAGGTATTATTATAATATTCAACAAAACAACTAAAGTATTTACAAAGACATCCACTACAATCAGATCAATTAATTAAACTAAAATACCATGCTATTGAAATTAAAATTTTTTAACAAATTTTGTAAATTATCCCATACAATAAAATAAGATGTTTTTCTATTTGTTCTAGTCCTAATTGTGTTTATTTCCATATGGCACACTATATTCATAACATTTTTAAATTCATTGAACGAAGGAGGTGTATCTGAAATCCAATTTCTAGTTATTATTTTCCTAGCCACTGCTAGAATAGACCATAACAAGGGAAGCTTAACCTTTTAACACTTTGAGGTACAGGTGTGTTGAATAATATAAGAGATTTAGAAATAATGAAATTATCTGTAAAAAGAGCCTGCAAAATTCATTAATTGACTTCCAGTATTCTTTCAATTTTATACAGTCATAAAACATATGAGCCCAGTCAGCATTAATTTCTACATTACATCTCTTACATAGATTATCTTTATTATTTATTTTATTCATCATCAAAGGTGTATAAAAAGATCTATGTAAAAATTTCCATGTATAAAGTCTCCAGACAATGGAAGACGTAGTTCTATAAGCAGATTCCAATATATATTGTTTATCTTGTTGATTTGGTGGGTCCCCATTAATAGAAGTGAAATAATTCCAGTATGAATCTACATTGTAAAAAGTTTCTTGTCTGATAACTTTATGTATGTATGAAAGTTTACCTTTATCAGAAACTTTATGTTGTAAATTTAATATCAAGTAATCAATCAGTGTTGGAATAGATTCTTTAACAGTTATAGACATTAAATCTATTTTATTAATGAGATGTTGTCTAAAGGTCTGAACCTCTAACCAGCAAGTTTCTCTTAGATCAAATTCTTGTTTTAAGAAATCTAGATTTTTAACTTTATTATCAGATATCAACTGATACCAATACTTTAGATCATTATCTATAGCTAAATGAGTTCCTTCATAAGTAGATGGCAAAAGCATACCCTGAGTATACATTATAGGAAATACAATAAAATTCCATTCCCTATACTTAGGGTGCATGAATATAAAGTTATGATAACTAATAATAATATTTAATGGGTAACAAATCATATGTTTAGGTGTAATAGGTGAAGTACAAAATTCCTTTAATAACCATAACATGGGGTTATTTACAATCATATTTTTATGTGTTAAGGAGATTTTCATGAAGTGTATACTAATTAGCTCCCAATAATCTTTCCATTTTGTGACATATGACTGATCTATTAATAAAGTAATAACTTTTACAATAGAAGAGATAGTATATAAATTAAAGTCTGGAAAAGAAATACCCCTTGAGACCAGCTATTAGTATGTTTCTTTAATGCAATCCTAGGTCTATTAGGTGCCCATAAGAAATTTAACATTAGTGTGTTCAGTTTCTTGATAATTATTTTTGTAGGTGTAAGTATTATTGATTGTATTAAGTATAAAATCTTGGGAATATTATCATTTTAATAATTGTAAGTCTCTCCTCCATAGTAAAAACATATTATTCCAGGTATTAAAAGATTTTGTATATTAAGAAAACAGGTATTATAATTATTATATATAATAGATTTAATATCTTTAGATAGTATTATACCTAAATAAGTTATCTGACCTGAATTGGGTACATATTTAGTAAAATCACTAATGAGAATATTTTTTCGTGTATATATAGATAGTATTTTAGTTTTTTCTTCACTGAATATTAAACCAGAAATACTTTTAAAATTCATCATGTTATCAAATAGAGACTGTATAGAAGAATTAGATCCTGCTGATGTAATTAGAACATCATCTGCAAAAGGTTGAATTTTGGATGTTGTATTTTCATTTATTTCAAAACCCTCTATGTCAGTACTGTTTCTGATCAAATTAGCCCAAGGCTCCATTACTAAAGTGAATAATAGTGGAGAAAGTGGACATCCTTGTTTTGTACCTTTAAAAATGGGTATTTTGTGAAACATATGTTCCTACCTTAATATAAGCCAACGTTCCTTTGTATAAATGTTCAATTAGATTTACAAATGCATCCGAGAAGCTTGTGCACTTCATTAAGGTAAACAGATAGTCCCAACTTACTGAATCAAATGCTGAACTTATATCAAGACTAATAAGTGTTAAATCTTTCTTTTCCTATTTGCAAAATCTATTAATGTTAAAGTTCTTCTTATATTATCAAAAGTATTTCTATTTACAATGAAGCCTGTCTGATCTATATCTATAATGCTGGGAATGATTGTCTTCAATCTATCAGCAAAGATATTCATAAACATTTTATAATCAACATTAAGTAATGAGATGGGCCGATATGAAGAACATCTAGTTGGATCTTTATTAGGTTTTAAAATTGGCGAAATAAATGTATATTGCCAAGATGGGGGTTATTAACTCAGTTTGGGCCAAAATAAAACCTTATGTATTAATGAATATGTATTTTAGAAAGGATTTTATATATCTCTGGTATAATACCATCATTACCCGGTGCTTTGTTTGATTTAAGCTTATTTATTTGTGTAATAACTTCTGTATATGAAATACTCTTGTCCAATAGTTTAATCTGTTGTTTATTAAGCTTTTATTCATATTTGTGGTTATAAACTCCTTTATTTTATCTTTAGGTTCCATGTTAATATTATTATGGTTAATTTTGTGAAAGTGATTTCTAAATTCATCTAGTATTTCTGGTATACTAGAAACATTCTTCTTTTCCTTAGAGAAAAGATTTCTTTGATATGGTTTTGTTTATTCAACCTTTTGTTTTATTTTTAAGTCTATGTAAGTATTTGGGGCTTATTGAATAAGACAAAACTTGTATTTCTCTAAAGTTATTTTAACTTTATGAGTTAAAATTTCTTTGTATTTCTCATTTAGTTTGTTTATTTCTTCAATAACTTTCTTGTCCATAATATTTTCTTTATTATTATGTTTATAAGAGTCTAATTTACTTTGAATATCTAACAATTCCTTATCCCAAGATTTCCTTTTATTATTATACCATCTGATACTTTGTCCATATAGATATGATTTTAAGGCATCCCAAACATAAACAATGGAGACTTCAGGAGTGTTATTTATGTCTAAAAATGTTTTACTTCTGAAAGTATATATTCTTTATAGTCTTTTAGTTGAGTTAAGTATGCTGGTATCCTTTTGATCTGAACATTATGAGTATTTTTATCATGAATTCAAAACAATTGAATTATGATCAGATATAGGACATGAAATGATTTTGGAATTAATTAAATCTGTTACCATCTGGTTAGAAATAAAGACCCTATCTATTTTTGAATAAGTTTTGTATCTGTTAGAAAAAAGGTGTATGGTAATGATTTTGAATCTATCTGATTATTAATATCATTCAAATGAAAAGAATTAGCAAAATCCTTTAAATGTTTTGCATTAGATGTAATTCTTCTCTTTCCTATAGTGGTAGTATCACTTTCATGTAGTATACAATTAAAGTCACCAGCTAAAATAATATCTCCTATAGAGAATGATATGATCTTATCAAGATGATGTTTCACTGTATTAATACCAATTCCGGGTATCCAATATACATTAATTAAAGTGTAAGTCTTCCCATTAATTTGTATTGTAACCATACAAAACATTCCTTTGTCATCCTGATAAGACTTAATGGTTTTAGGAATGGGCATACTTTTATTCCATAAAATAGCCACTCCTCTTTTTTCTGAGTGTGCTCTGAACTAACCAATACTGTATATTTGTTTGTGGCTAGTTTATCAATATCTTTTTCAAGAGATGGGTTTCTTGTAGGAAGACTAAGTTGGCCTTATGTAAATTAATGTATCTTATTAGGCTTGCCCTTTTACATGGATTATTCAATCCATTAATGTTTAAAGAAATTCCTTTTAAAGATGTCATTTGGCATTTTTAAAACTTAAGAATCTTATGATCAAAATAACAAATAACAAGATAAGTAATGTTACATCTCCTCCTTTAGGTGTACCTTTAAATATAGCTGTATTTATTGAATCTCTTATGGGATTTCGATAGGATTCAATTTTGTTTGTAGTGACAATGAATGTACAAAATATATTGTGGATGTCAAAACTATATACAAATAACAATGAACAAGTGAAAATAATGTAAGGATTAAACCTTGCATCCAGCCTGGAGTTGTAAACTCCAACTTAGAGTAGCATTTACCACTCAAGTTAACCCCCTACCCTAAGCAGCAGTACGTCAGCTACTACCTTATCAATTTAATACTAGTTATATTTAACTGAAGTTAACAGTTTTCAATTCAATTATCTAGCAAGACAAGACTACACATTTGGTAAAACAGCATCATATAAACTAAAATAAACCTTTTTTTTTTTTAAAACTGTTCATACTACTATATACATCCGTAATATAAAACACTTGTATTCAAATAGCATTCAAATAATCTTGATGTTAGAAATCAAGAGGAGAGAAAAATAAGTTCTAACATTCATTTAAATCAAAAACTTTGGCTAATATGATTCAGACATTACATATATTAGGATGCATCTATTTTCTGTCATGTAAATACAGTTAACAGCTTCCAAAAACCTTGAATTGCTTGTATATGAGCATTTACTCAAACTCATTATTGCCAATAGAATGAAATATTGTATTCATAGAAATTGTTATAAATCATACTTCATAGTTAAGCAGATTCTCAGAAACATTTATATACATATCTACATACACACACATACACACACACACACACACACACACACACACACACACATATATATATATATATATACATACATACACACATACACACACATATACACATATACATATATATATATATATATATATATATATATATATACACATGCATACACACACACATACACACACACACACACACACACACACACATACACACGCACATACACACACACACACACACACACACACACACACACACACACATACACACAAACACACACACACATACACACACACACACATACACACACACACACACACACACACACATACATATATATATATATATATATATATATATATATATCTGATCTCACTGAGTTGTATCTTTACTGAACACCATCTTACATTGCTGTCCCTTCAATAAATCTGTCTGCTTTATACAAAATAATGCACAGCAAACACATTTTAGTAACCAGATTTTACAAACATGCTATACTACTGCTTTAAAATATATCACATGACAATTTCTTCCAGTATAGAGTTATAAAATTATTTATGTTTGTCAATCAGATGAATTAAATGAGTTATAGTAATGTATATGTTTGGGACATAGGTTTTTAACACATATTATTAATCTGCTATTCCTGTATCTGTGATGTGTCAGTGTGATATCTAGGTCAAAGGTGAGACCAGCTGCTTTCAGCTTCTCTGTGAGAATTCTGAGAGTTGAAGCTTTTGAAGTAGCTCATGGACACTGTGCATGAGACAGCCCACATCCCAGATTGTCTCTCTTAACATTTTGGCGGAAACTTATTAAAACTAGTGACAAACATTCATTTAGCAGTGTAAATGCATCTAAACATGACAAAACCTTCACAATGCATTCTACAGGTTATTACAGACTCTATGTAAGTGAAATCAAGCCCAAAATTATTAATAAGTAACAAAACTCAACATTTTGTCCCAACTCAACTCCTATGAATCTTATTATTTACTGTGTCTATATGATCAAAAGTATTTCTATATATTAATAAAGAAAAGAAAAGAGAGTAGAAAGTAAAAGGGTGTAAGGCAGAAATAAAAAAAAATGTAAGAGAAAGCTATAAGAAGTATATACAATAGAATATTACTTACTGTTTATATTAATAGAGTTAAAAATAAAACATATTATTTACTATTATTTAGTTCTAATTATTATTAGTTAAAGCATGACAGATTATTTACAAACAAGCATAAGCAGTGTAATCAAGAAAGTATAATTAGGTAGTGTCATTTCTGTATCTGTGATGTGTCAGTGTGATATCTAGGTCAGAGGTGAGACTAGCTGCTTTCAGCTTCTCTGTGAGAATTCTGAGAGTTGAAGCTTTTGAAGTAGCTCATGGACACTGTGCATGAGACAGCCCACATCCCAGATTGTCTCTCTTAACATTTTGGCGGAAACTTATTAAAAACTAGTGACAAACATTCATTTAGCAGTGTAAATGCATCTAAACATGACAAAACCTTCACAATGCATTCTACAGGTTATTACAGACTCTATGTAAGTGAAATCAAGCCCAAAGTTATTAATAAGTAAGAAAACTCAACATTTTTGTCCCAACTCAACTCCTATGCAAATCTTATTATTTACTGTGTCTATATGATCAAAAGCATTTCTATATATTAATAAAGAAAAGAAAAGAGTAGAAAGTAAAAGGGTGTAAGGCAGAAATAAAAAAAATGTAAGAGAAAGCTATAAGAAGTATATACAATAGAATGTTACTTACTGTTTATATTAATAGAGTTAAAAATAAAACATATTATTTACTATTATTTAGTTCTAATTATTATTAGTTAAAGCATGACAGATTATTTACAAACAATCATAAGCAATGTAATCAAGAAAGTATAATTAGGAATAGCATTTGAAGAACATATAAACTTTTAAGGGAAAAAAAATGTATCAAATTGCTGACCTTATTTTTCCTCTTCAGAAAGAGAAACAAGTTAAATCACAGCTTGCCATTAAATCTCCAGATATTTTGACTAGTTATGAAACAAAACATTTCTTTGCACACAGAGAATAACTTTGATTAAATCTTTTTCAAAATATTTGTTGCTTCTTGGAAATGCAGGAACTATATTTAAAAAGATTAATAATAAAATAAAATGATGAGAGAGAAAAAACATAGTACAAATCATTTGTTTTTAGTCTCTTCTTCTTCTCTGAAGTCTTCCACGAAGTTTCAGTTGCCAGTCTCTTTAACGAAGGACTAGCCCATTCCATTTCTTCTATTTTTCCAAAATCTTATTTTTTTGATAAACAGTAAAGCAGAGTCTAAGTCATTGAAAATTTTAGGACCATCAGGAAGGAAGATTTTAAGCTTGGCAGGAAACAGAAGGTATGTTTACATTTCATTTAGTCGACATTTCAGATAGACATTTCATATAATCGACAAGCTTTTGCCCCTCCCCAAAATCGCGCGCACCCTGGAGTTAGAATATATATTTAGGGGGTGGGGCCCCCCCCCACTTGGGGGTGTGGCAAAGCCCCCCTAAAAAAAAAAAGTCGATTATATGAAATGTCGACTATCTGAAATGTCGACTAAATGAAATGTCGACCAAGTCAGATAGACCCGTTTTAAACTGTGTTTTTTTAAGCTCCCTTATTAGTGGCAGAAAAACTTTTCTTTTAGCTAATACCATGGAAGAATAGTCATTGTCAAAATGCACAGTTGTTTCATTAATCTTAACAGGAGCTTTAGCCCAAGCAGATTTAAGAACCATCTCTTTATCAAAAGATGATAGAAATCTAACTATAACTGATCTAGGATAGTTTTTGTTAGAGTTAGTATTAGCTATAGATCTATGTGCTCTTTCGATACCAAAAGAGAGTGCTTCTGGTAAATCTAAAGTTTTAGGGAGCCATGTTGTTAAAAAAGAAGTAATATTGTTACCTTCAATATTTTCTGGCAGTCCAAAAATCCTAATGTTATTGCCTAGATCTATTTTCCAGGTCATCCAGCTTTGTTTGTAAATGTGTATTTTGTTTCAGCAGAAACTCAATGTTGATTTCCTCCTCTTGTATTCTATTCTCCATGTCATTCACAGCTTCTTCTATGCCTGTCATCTGGATCTTCTGTTGTTGCAGGTCCATATATAACAAGTCTATTTGTTTTGTAGTTTTTTCTATGAAAGTGTCTATTTTAGTATCCATTTTATCCATCTTAGCAGTAAGTTGCTGGACTATAATTATCAGAGACTGAAGTTCTTTCTTGATGCTGGAGTCTTGAGAATTTGCCTTACTGGAACTCATTTCAGACTGATAAACTGACAGGAAAATTTCCAAAGTAATTTCTGACAGGAATATTATTAAGATTTCCTTTCTTTTTTAGATATAGTTCAAGAACTATATAAAACAAACGTATTTAGAAAGAAAATTACTTCAAAAATTAATTTTTTAAGTAATTAATTCCTGTCAATGTAATGAAATTGGTGGAGCTGAAGAAATCTGCTGCTATCCTGTGTTCATCCTTGGCCACGCCCCCAAAAGTAAATATACTTGAGGTCACTTCAATGTTAAGAAAGCAAATGGAGGACCTGTGGCAGGTTCTACTATATTAACAACACTAGCTAAACATATCAGATCAGGAACAGTTGGCCTTCAATACAATGGCAAAAAGATAAAATGTTAAAAAATAACTACAGATAACAAGGAGCACACAGAATTCACTATTTAATAAACTTTTTGACTGATTTTTTTAGTGGGTTGTGTGACACCAGGGAAATACTGCCAGCCCAGCTCTCTGGAATGTTGTAAATAATCATATGCCATTTATGAATATTAATATGATTCATATGCTTTTCTTACAAATGTAAGAGAACTGTATGCTATGTACTGATCTTCAAGAATGTAAACACAGTGTACCCTACTGGAAGAGAACAGAAATGTATATAAACTATGTACCGCTGCAAATGTATGTTTTAATAGTAGAAGCTGGAACATACTGAGTTAACTTGCAAAACTTCAACAAAATAAGTTGAAATTAAAAGTGTTTTATGATGTGCTATAAAAGTTAGTTACTGCAGTAAGCAGATAGGATGTCTAGAACTAGAAATTTATTTCTATTGCCTTGAAACAGAAATAATTACATAGGTTTCAAATGTAAAAGTGTTAATTGTTTTACAACTTCCAGTTAAACATCTGAGAGATATGTATTTTTCACAGAGAAATGTTAAATTTTGTTAAGATTCTGTTAGCCTGGGAACCGAAGGCAGATGACAAAGAGTTATGTCATCCGAGCTAACCCAGCAGTAATGTTTATTATTAATTTAAGAACTCTCTCCGAGAAAGTCTGTGCATTTTATATCTTGTCTTGGATCTAGAAATATCCACTCATCATCAGCACTACATTTGCCTTGCTCTGTAAGTAAGTTATTTAGGGCATAGTATATTTTAGAGATAGATAGGAATAAAGTAAAGATTAGTTTAGATGTTTTCTGTATTTATTTGAGATGGTCCTGCAATGTTGTTTTAAAATATTTCCTGTGATTTTGAACTATGTAGTTACTGTGTTGTTTGAGTATTGTCCTGTCCTTTTATTATTTATTCATTAAATATAGTTAAACCTTTTAATTGTGGCTGGTTTGTTTAGAGATATTTAAGCTCTTAGCATACTTGCATATGTGTTTGGTGACACTGTACAGGCCACCCTAATTAGCCTTAGTCTTGGTCACACTTACGATTTGGATAATAGTAACATTACACAGTAGGCTCAGACAACCTTTGTAAGGGCCTTATAGTAGCTGATACATAGGGTGGCTGGTAGCAGCTAGTATTACCTTATAGTCTGGGCAAAAGAGGACATAGCTAGTAAACCTGTGCCAGCCTTTCCCAGGTGTGTGTGTGTGTGTGTGTGTGTGTGTGTGTGTGTGTGTGTGTGTGTGTGTGTGTGTGTGTGTGTGTGTATGTATGTGTGCGTGTGTGTGTGTGTATGTGTGGGTTTGTGTTTGCATATCAATCAAATCTCAAAGTGTGTGTGTGTGTCAGCTACTTGGGCAGGGACATGAAGCACTGGTCGGACTGGCTGGAGGTCTTAGCTTTGCCACTCGGCTGAGATCTTAACCCTATAGCTGTGTCAGTGAGGAGTCTTACTGGGGATCTGAAGAAAGAGGAAACCAGCCACAGGCTGACTGTGATCTCTGTGTGCTCTTAAGGGAAATTGTACTTTACTGTGTATGTACTTGTCATCCTCCCAATGTGTATGTCTCTCACTGGTGCTAGGGGTGACGATTGAGGCTCCTTGATTACTGGGCCAGTGCAGGGACGTCACAGGCTGAACCAATACAGAACTCAGTATAACCATTAAAACCAGTTTATTTATTCATCCCTTTATTCATTCATCTATGCATTATGCCATTTCATTTCCATGAGTCTTAGGAAGTTGTTTTTCAGTTTAAGATCCAGAGTTGGATTATACAGAAATGATCAACAGTATGATGACTACTTGAAAACAAGGCACTTAAAACACAGTCTGTCTCCATAGCACGAGGAAATTGAACCCTGACTGCAATTCAGTCAACTGTTGTCCAATAAGTGGCCCCAGCACTGGAACAGCCAGGTAGGGAGAGGGATGAGTAAAGAAGCATAGTGGCCCATTCACCTCTTCCAGTGAAGTGGGGAGGGTAGTATATTTTGAGGGGCACATTGGGCATAATCGTTTCTTGTGGTAGAGAGATAGGAACCCACCTACTGTGCTTCAGGACGAATGAGGATATAGAAAGGGGATTGCCTATTGTGGAATTGAGGGGATGCTCTTCATGACCAGCCATTGCACATCTCTTCCCAAGAACATATGATAGGTGCATGCTTGGAATTTACTTCTTGTAAAAGCCGAAAAAAAAAAAATAATCACAAATCACTTCTGATCTATCTGAATAGACCCCTCCCACATGAGCATCACCACCATGATGGGGAATAAATCAGAAAATTTGACAGGATAGGAATTATGATTAACAGGGGCAATGTGAAAAATAATTTGACACATAATAAGAACATACAGCTTAGAACAATATCTCTCCAGATAAGTATAGACCCTGCTTACAGTACAGCATAGGCCTCATATGTTATCTTGTATTTCTAGTTTTGAATTAAGAATCTCAAATAATAGAATATCTACAAAAAATATATGGTTCTAACCCTAAAACACAAATCATAGAACATGACAGGTCACCACAAATTCTTTAAGAGATTAAAAGCAACCTAATAAGAACTCCATATCTGCTCGATATAAAATCTCTATCTCAGAAATTATTTTATCATTAGTGGGTAAGACAGTGTTCCATGGGCTACCATAAGCATGCAATTTTAACTGGCAGCCATGCTGCATGATTTCCTGGTAGTACAAGACTAAGTTATCTGTGAATCTATAAGGTTATCCCAGCCAGAGAAGAATCCTGGGTACTAGTACAGAGGACCTACAACCAATTGATTGCTGATTCACTCATAATAGAGAGAATATAGCAGATATTCCATTATTTTATATTTTCAGGTGACTAGATCTCATATTTTAATCTGATTGTTATTTCTTCAGCTTTGCAGTAAACATTAAATTGAAATGTTGTTTCACAGTTTCACAGTTCAGCACACTTTATTACAATAAATGATAAAAAATGAAACCTCTTCAGTGAAGGCTGTATAAAATAAATGATCACACAGTGTGCATAATATTCGAATTATGTATTAACATTCTTCATCACAGCCTGCATCAATGTCAAAATATTGTAAATATGTACATAGTTGATGGAAACACTGTGTTAAGCATACATATGCACATACACATGCACACCACAAATATTTGCACACACTCATATTTATACTCAGCCATACATGCATGTGTGTGTGTGTGTGTGTGTGTGTGTGCACATACATGTAGCAAGGTGTGTGTGTGTGTGTGTGTGTGTGTGTGTGTGTGTGTGTGTGTGTGTGTGTGTGTGTGTGTTTATGTGAGAGAGAGAGCAACACTGGTAATGGATCTATGCACAACTTGTCTTCCAGTACAAATATAAGCAACATCCTGCACCAAGATACAGAGTTAATTACTGTAGCTAACCATTTCTGACAAGATCTTTTTGGTTTATACTATGTTTGTCAAGTCTCAAAGAAGCAAATGTTCATTTTAACAACAATCTGTCTAGCTGATCCATTTTCTGCTCCAGTCAAACACATCTGTGTGACATTTTTTTGTCAGTGGCTTTACCCCAAACTCACACTCACCCTGCATTATCTACGTATACCAAGTCTAAGGTCACAGTAACTAGGGAAGGTGGGTGGAGTTGGGGATTGACCTGGTAGATTTTCACTAATAATGAGGATTTCCTCTTTTAAGACTTGTTAAGTCGTGGGGTCAGTGTCTTTTCCCATGATATGATTTAATGTCGTTGACAAGCTTATGAAATAATACCCTTGAGACTGCCTCACCTGTGTGAATAATGTATTCATATGTGACTTAAACATGATCTTGCTATCTTCTAATTCATACTACTCAGAATCTCTAAGTCAATGTTCTGAACTATCCTATGTTTGCTTTGCTAGTTTAAGCATTACTTCCCTAATGAACCATGCTTTTGCTCCTAGGTTAATACTAAAACTTTATTTAGTGAGTATATTTTTATTGTTAATGTATCTTTCTTTACTACTGTGGACACTAGAGCAGGAGCGAATTTTCCAAAAATACATATCATTATCTATATCTAGAAGTAATAGGCAAAACCGCGAAACATACCGACACCTGACCTTATTATACCATCCTTTTTCATTATATAAACCTTATTCTCATAAGTGCTTGTGCATACTCTTGTTTTATGCTGATTTATAACTTTTTGTTTTTGTTGTTCAGGGAGCACACTAATGCAGTACCTCTTTATTAGAATAAGTAATTTGCACCTGTCAGCATTTTCATCTGCTGAAGAGAAGTCAGACTCTAGCATTTTTTTGTTTTCATTTTCCCATGGAGTTTTCAGGAGTGTCAGTTTGAGCCTTGTTTATTTGCTGTCAATCTCTTACAGTCACGTAAAGCTCTGAGGTTTAGAGTATATTTATTTTACTTACTTTTAATTAAGGCTTATCAGACTTAATTCAAGGCACCAGACAATATATGTATAATGCTGCGGGAATATCGTCTGTATTCCATGCTAGTCACTGCAGTTATGACCTTAATGCTGAGCTGGTTATTTTTTTACAAGATGAATTGGACCTGACCGTAGTGGGAGCCCTGTTTAAATACCTCAAAGTTTAATTTCATACTTCCAAATTAATCTGCAAATTAACCTTTAGAATACTTAGCTGGATTATTACCTTATTATTCAAATGTTAGCTATTAATAATAACTGCTAGGTTCTTACCCCTCATGAATGCATGCCAGTTATTTAGCATTCCTGGTCAATTCAAATGTTAATTATGGCATTTTATACCCCCATGCACACACATGAACACTGGGAAGTCAATTACATGACTGGAGATTTTTTTCTGAAATATCTACCTTACCTTGCATTTTTAAACATTGCTGGGTGACAGAACATACTGAGTTGGTGACAGCATTCCAAATGAGCTATGCTAATTCTTGAAAAAAAATCTTCAAGTGCAATAAAACCTTGTGAATGTTAACCGTAATTGAAGATTTTAAAAAGCAAAGAAAGAACCGAGTTCCAGTACAGAAACGTCACTATAGGCACGTTATCTCATTTGGATTTAATCCAAGAAATTTTCTTTTTGATTTGCTTTTGCCTTATGCTTTCCTGGGGAATGGAGTAAATGAATAGTGACTTTGTGGGTTATGAATGAAATTTCAGCCAAGACTTATCCTTTACAAACAAACTGTAGTGCAAGCCTTAACTAAGTATCATATTGCCTTTAAAGTTTAATACATGCTATACACCTATTAGATTAATTTGTGTTATAAAAGAAATACAAGTAATTTCAAATAAAGACCTGAAATTATAATGTTAAATATTTTCCTCTGGTAGAAATGATATTCATCCAGACAGTTCTTTGTATGTCTTAAGGATGCAGACATGTTTCAATAGATTATCATTATATGAACAACTTAGCCTCAAACACTCACACTCTTTCACCCAATACACTAGCCAACCTTCCCAAACCACATTCCAGCCATTTTCAAACAACATTTCTTCTCCAAGCTACCTTCTAGAAAGATTTCATAGAAAGTTCCATATTACCTACAATAACTAGGCATACAAAAAAAAATATCATATATCTCTTCCAAACCTTCTGATACCAAAATAAGACTACTTCTCTCCCTTATAGCAGGTGATATTCATCCCAACCCTGGCCCAAACAACACTCCTACTACAAATCCCCTACTCTCTCCACCCTTTTGCTATAACTTTCCCTCCAAACCCCCAAACTCTATGGCTATAGCTCACCTAAACATCTGCAGTATTAATAATAAAATTGCCCAGCTCCATGCACTGCTTGATATTCACTCATTGACATCCTTTGCTTAATTGAAACTTGGCTCAAACCAACAATCCAAGACAGGGAAATTACTCCCCCAGGTAGGGTTACCACCTGTCCCACTTTGTGAAGGACAGTCCCTCTTTGGGCAGTTGTGTCCTGACAAAAAATATTAAAAATGGCAAATGTCCTGAGATTGTAGGACATAATTATTTCCTATATTTTATGTAATAGTTGCATAAAACAGTTATTCTGTATCTAAAATACCTAAATATTATAAGAAACAGAATAAGCAACTACAATGCTACAAGAATAAGTTTTTATTTAGGCATAAATGTTAAGTTCTATCCTTTGTACTGATTATGGGTATGTGTCGGCCTGTAAAATTTGATGTTTGTCCCGAAAATGTCCCACTTTGGCTATCTGAAATGGTGGCAACCCTACTCCCAGGTTACAACATCTTAAGACTAAACCATAAATCCAGAAAGGCGGTGATATAGCAATTCTGTATAAAACAGGCATGCAAATTACTGTTATCCATGAAAAACCTCCCTCTGTTAGCAACTCTGAAATCCTTATCTCTAAATTACACCTTAACACCCACACATCCATTTATATTACTTGCACCTACTTTCCTCCTGGAAATAATATTAATACCCTAGAAGAAATTCTTAGTTGGCTCTCTATTAAATACACACAAGAAACCATACTACTAGATGGTGTCAATATAGACTGGAAAACCTGCTCCTCAGGAGTCCCACCCTTCTTCTTAAATCTCCATGGCTTCTCACAAACCATTAACACCCCTACCATAACTAACAAATCTAACAACAAAGAAAGTATATTGGATTGGATTCTGATAAATAGTCACAACCACAATTACATAGTAGGAACTCTACCTGACGACTTAAGTGATCATGCCCTCACCTACTTAATAAGACATAAAACTCTTTCCCCTCACCTTACCAAATATAAACAAATCAGAACAAATAGAAACTTTAACCCTGAATCCTTCCTTGCTGAACTAAGAACTACAAATTGGTCTCCTCTTAAACTCCTGCCATTAGATGATGCTGTTGCATACTTCAGCTCAACATTCCAATCTATATTAGACTCTTATGCTCCTATAAGATCTGTTAGAATTCGTTCAAAACAAGCCCCTTGGCTTTCAAAAGACACACAGCATAAAATTATTCTGAAAAATAAGCTTTTGATCAAATACCATAGCACCAAAGATCCCAGTGACCATCTTAAATTTAGACAAATAAGAAACTTTACAAAAAAAGCCGTACTTCTAGACAAAAGAAATTACCACTGCCACTTACAACAAACTAACCAGCTAAACCCACCAAAGTTTTGGGCAGGGATAAATAGACTCTTAAAGCCTACGATCCCGCTTACAGGATACCACAAATTTTTTGCAGATTATTTCTGATACACAACTAGAGCCTGATTGGCTCTTATGTACATTGGATGTGAGTGCCTTATACACAAATATTCCACACCAAGCTGGGTTAGATGCATTAGCTTATTGGCTAGAAGTTTCCAACTTATATAGTTTGGACTTTAATGCATTCTTGGTTGGTCTAGCACAATATGTTCTTACCAGTAATGTTTTCTATTATAAAGAGCAATGTTTCTGGCAAACCAAAGGGACTGCTATGGGGGCTTCTTTTGCCCCCATATATGCAGATCTCTTTATGGCTTATGTTGAAAAATGTATTCTATATGACCAGGACAGGAACACTTTTTTAGCTCAGATTGACATATGGAGACATTATCTGGATGATGTTTGGCTAGTTGGGTGATGAGTGTTCATTATTGGAATTTGTTACCTATTTGAACAATAATGTATGGGGTTTGCAATTTACTGCAAATTTTGACATAGATACTATTACATTTCTGGATGTCTTAATTAAGAGATCATCTGATAATACATTATGTACAGAAGTATATAGGAAATTCCCTCAATACAACTCTATTTTACATGCTTCAAGTTATCACCCACCTCATATAGCACGGAACATTCCTAAGTCTCAATTTATACGTGCCAAACGTATCTGTTCAGATGGGACCACTTTTTGTAAGCATAAAACAGATTTAACCAATAGATTCAAACTCAGGGGTTATAAGATTGGCGATATTGCTGTGGCTAGTCATCAGGTCAGTTCCATGGAGAGATCGGACCTTCTAACATATAGGGTACATACCAATAGACCATCACAACCAATCAGGTTTACAACTACGTATGCCAGGAATTCTAACCGTCTCACCCAAAGTGTACGCAGACATTGGAATATACTTCAATGTGACACTGATATTGTTAACATTATTCCGGATAGTTGTCTGTTTTCTTATAGGAAAGGTAAAAACCTAAATTCTTTTTTCAATCACTACAAACACAGAGAGACCGGGACCAATGAACTATTACAAACAACACTATCAGGTGAGCCGTTATATGGCTGCTTTCCTTGTGGTCATTGCACTAATTGTCAATATATTCATAAATCCAAACAATTTTCCAGCCGGAATTGTCCCAGAGTGTTTGACTTGAACTTTTTTGCAAATTGCTCAAGTGATTGGATTATTTATTTGGCCACTTGCAATTGTGGCTCTTTTTATGTGGGACAGACATCACGACCTTTAAAAATACGCATTTCTGAACATATTAGTAATATCAAACAAAAAAGGAAACACAATGCTCTTTACAAGCATCAATTAGTTCACCCTACTGCTAAGTTCATGTTTATTATTATTGATATAATACATGGGAATCGTGCTAATAAAACAGGATGGCATTCTATATTAAATGTTAAAGAAAAGAAATGGATCATTAGACTGGGAGGCTTATTTCCTCCTGGGCTCAATGAACACCTTTAAGTTTTGACCAATGGACTGCTTGCATATTAGTTAAAAACAGCTGTGTATCTTGTCATTTTTTGTACACTGAGGAAGGCTGTGCTTTGCCAGACAAAACCGGTCTGTATCTTTTTGCTGTGGATATGTTCATCTAATACAGTTTTATTTATCTCCAGTCACTGTTTGCTGGCTCATTTTTGTCTTTGTTTGCATTCTATAGTTATGTCAAGAATCTAAATGGCAATGCTCAGATCTGCTCTGAGCTACAACAAAATGGCATTAAATATACTGATCCCAAAGATATTGCCAATATCCTGGCAGATTGATTTACTGCCAACTTCACTCCCCTCTCACCCCCTAAAGGGCCTATCTCAATACCAAAAGATTGCCAAATTCTGATAATCACAACCACACAGGTAGAAACAGCATTCTCCAAAGCTAAGAATACAGCATCCATGGGACCAGATGACATCCCAGATTGTGTACTACATGAACTACAAAATGAACTGGCACCCCACCTAAGTGTCATGTTTAATCATAGCCTCACCTCAGGCTTCGTGCCCACTGAGTGGTGCACAGCTACAGTTATCCCGCTCCACATGGAGGATCCACCTTGGATCCCGGGAACTACCATTCCATCAGTCTGACAAGCCTGATCTGCAAGGACATGGAACGCATTATCATGGAACTTATAAACAATGACATTGGCAACCTCCAGACACTGGACCCCACCCAGTTTGGGTTTGTGAAGGGCAGATATTGTCTCCTGAATCTGATTGACTTCTTCGAATCGGTCTCCAGAGCTGTGGATGAGGGTAAGGAGGTCCACAAAGCCTATCTAGACCTCGCCAAGGCCTTCAACACCATCCCCCACTCTGGAATCATAGATAAACTTAGTAAGCTGGGCATAAATCCCTATGTCACTCGATGGGTTGCCAACTGGCTTACTGACAGAATCCAGACTGTAAAAGTAGCCGACTCCAAATCCAGCTCCAGACAAGTGACAAGTGGAGTACCTCAGGGTTCAGTCCTGGGACCACTCTTGTTTGGCATCTACTTCTCTGAAGTACAGGCCAACACTAAGGGACTCTGGCTAACAAAGTTTGCAGATGACTGCAAACTGGGAGCCATTACTGAATCCCCAAATGATGTGGATATTCTACAAAAGGGCCTTACAAAAACAGATGCCTGGTGCCAGAGCCATGGGCTCAAGCTTAATGCCAAGAAATGTATAATCATCCCCTTTGGAAAAAAACATGTACCCATGAACTACCACATAGGTGGCAGGACACTAAACATCAAAAGTGTGATGAGAGACTTAGGGACACAAGTGGACAGTGAAATAAACCACAACCAATAAAGGTAAACCGTAGAACCACAAACTGCAGACCAGCAACATGAAATAAAGGAAAAAAGATTTAATGAAATCCAAATCACATGAAGTGTGAAGTGAGAAGTTTCATGTGATTTGGATTTCATTAAATCTTTTTTTCCTTTATTTCGTGTTCCTGGTCTGCAGTTTGTGGTTCTACGACAAGTGGACAGTGATCTCGCCCCAACAGTCAGGAAATCCTTCTACGTGGCACACCTCATCACTAAGAGATTTTCATCCAGAAAAAAGGAAGTCATTGTCCCACTGTACTCATCCCTCATTAGACCCATTATAGAGTATAATGCCCCATTTGTTATATACCTCACAAGACATCTGCAACAGCTGGAAAGGCCACAGAAATACCTCACTAAAAGAATCACAGGCCTAAAGCAGATGCCATATGCTGATCGTCTAAAAAAACTCCAGCTATACTCTGTGGCATATCGTCTACTCAAAGGCAATCTCTGCTTAACATACAAGGCCATGTCAAATCCTGAGCTGTTGGACATACTCCGCTTAAAGAAATCCCAATCCCTCAGAGCCACATGCTCCAGGGATCTAAACCTTATCATCACAATGAACAAAACATGCTGGAGGGATAGGTTCCTGACCCAGAGACTCCCCATACTCTGGAATAGACTGCCATACATGTCAAGCAGAGCACCTCATTGGCCCTCTTCAAAAGGAACCTTGATGATTGGATGGGAGGTAGGAAATTCACCCCGGGGATCATGTCAGTCACCCTGCTAGACAGGGGCCCAGAGAAGTAAATATTGTGGGAAAAAATTTCCAGGGAATTGTTATGGCTAGGCTTGCATAGGCCTTAGGGCCGATAGCCTAGTACCAAACTATGAACCTATATTGCTATACCTTTGGTTTTATCTGCACAGAAGACTGCTGATCTTGATAAGGTTTGATTGCATTTTTCATTTATGTACTGGATATGCTCACATTTCACTAGAAAAATACATAAATGCATATATATATATATATATATATATATATATATAGATATATATGGTTTCACTTTGGAAGTTTAAGAGACTGAAATGATTTCAGTATCTCCAGACCAAAAGAGCAAAAGTGCAGTTGCATGAAACTGCATATTGTCGAATGTTAGTTTGCCGAATCAGTAGTAGGTGTGGCGTGTGCTGTTTTTCCTAATATGCTATTCCTTTAAGGTTAAGTGGTGTACATATAGGAAAGATGGCAGCCAACATGTGGTTATGTTTGGAGTGTCAAGTAGGTTAGCAATTTTTAGGGTTTTATGTAGGAATGTGGTCTGATGTAACATTTTGGGACGTTTTAGGAGTTGGTTAGGGTAGGTAGGTGTGAGTGTGTGTGTGTGTGTGTGTGTGTGTGTGTGTGTGTGTGTGTGTGTGTGTGTGTGTGTGTGTGTGTGTAAGTGTTGAAAGTGGTTTGTTTTTTCTATTTGTAGTGCATGTGTTTTTCATAAGATAGGTGCAATGATGTGCAATGGGAGAGTAGGGCATGTTACATCAGGTCGGTCATCTTTTTGTGTTAGTGTGACCTCGGAGTTGGAGAGGTGCCCCCCCTGCTTATACATATGGTAATGTATGTGTGTTGTTTTTGTTTTTGTGTTTTTATGTTGGGCATTCTTTTTGGATTGCTATTTTTGATATTATGGGTGTCAGTTTTGTTTTTGTTTGTTTTTTTGCATTTTTGGTTTTCTGGTCTTGAGATACTGAAATTCAACATTTCAGTACCTTGAGCTTCTAAAGTGAAGCCATATATATATATATATATATATATATATATATATATATATATATATATATATACACATATATACACACATAAGCAAATGTTACTTCTATCTGTATCTGTATGGACTTCTTAGAAGTTTAGTTTACTAATGGTGTAGGCATTTTTGTTAGGTCATTTTGCTTTCTGAGGTGCACAGCCTTATTTAATTTTTATCAAGTGTGTTAATATTACAACTGCTTTTCTTTACACTCTTCTGTTATTTCAGTGAAATGTCACTATCCTATATTTTCAACCACACAGGTGTGTTAGCCTTCTAGGATGGCCCATAGACACTTTTAGTGGAGTGCTGGCCACAGTACAGTTGACTGGCAATTGCATAAAAATTGACTATTATGTGGTAAATGTGTACACATGTTTTTAGGGCAATTATTTGATAGCACTTCTAACAAATCACTGATGTTTTATTCCTTTGTTTGCTATAGAAGTGCCATTTGCCTGTTCATTTGGGGGTGGGGAGCCAAGTTCTTTCTCTGTGTTGCCACTACCAAAATGTTTTGACAGAGGTTTGCTTTGCTATTGTTACTCCTGTTTTGGATCAAACCTTTGCTTGTGTGTGACTGTGATATGTTACAATGACACAACCTTTTTTATATTTGAATAACTTGAAAGTTTTTTGTTTCTCTAGTGGGTAATATTGAAAAAACTACTAATGCATGTTATATCTAAGCAAGACTTTTATTTATGTGATATTTATGAATAGTATCTTTTTTGTGATTCATGTCACCTAGGATTATGGTACCCAAGTGTCCCAATCCCTTCAAAACCCCCTTCAGTGACCCTGAAAAAGACATCAATGTCCAAGTATTTTGGCAACATGGTGCCTTTCTGCTTGAGAGAGCACATGGAAATATGTCTGGACAAATGCAAAATTGGAACTAGGCTGAAAATGATGTGAACACTGTTGGGGGGATGGAGCAGGACATGATCAGATGCGTCATAGGGCCACTGGCATGATTTTATTGTCCAGGAGGAGAGCAGCTGCAGTGGCCCCTGGACAGCTGTCTACTGGGGGGCTGCTGCAGAGCCACCACTGACACCAAATGAAGAGTTCCCATTCACTGTCAGGGATCCAGAGAGCTCAGTGGAACGTGTACAGCAGCATGTGATTGATATTGGTGCTGCTGTTTCAGGGAGGGTAAGTATGTCCCAGGAATTGCTTCCAAGTAGGCTTACCTATGTCAGTTGTTAAATATATCTTGTATAGTAAATATTGAAAACAATACTTAAGTTGGTTTAAGAATGTGTTTTTTGTGGGGGGGTAGTTATATGATTGATGCAGTTAACAACACATTCTGGTTCATTGCACATGGGCTTGGGGTGGACATGTCATCCAAGTTTCAGATAAATGTATTGTCAATGAACATATAAAGACCAAAAATTTTCCCTCTCTGTTATTGTAATGATGGTGTCCTTACATTTTGCTTAACTTCTTCCAGGACCATCCTCCCTAGCAAGTGTGGAGTCATCTGCACATGGTAAGCCAAACATTTTTCTTTCAGTACTGATGAGCATTTGACAGAAATATTCATTTATCCGTATGTGTGAGGTGGGTGTCAGGACTGCGTATGACTGCTGTACTGTCTGTGACAGTGGCACCAGTGTTATTTGTTAGCATATATTGAACTGTAGTAGTGTAGGTATTACTTTCTCTCTTGTGTTTGTTGCTTATTATCACAGGTGATCCTGACAGTGGGAATGTAGGACACTTACCACCTGATGTCAAAATATCAGCAGGCTCTGATGATGATGGTGGCCAACACAGGCACAGTTGGGAGGGGTGCAGAGGTTGAATCTGATTCTGAGGTTAACACTCAACCATCCCTTGTAATTCCATTTGACACAGCCAGTAAGCCGATGCAAACCCATTTCAGTGACTCTCAGATATTGGACAGGTGGAGGGTGAGACACTTGATCAAGGTAGTGTGGTTACTGCGGCATCAGTGCCTGTTGACTCTGGCTGTATCCAAAGTGTGGGCAAGGTGCCACACAGGAGAGTTATTCAGGTTGCTTGAAAGAGGCCTGCTGTCCATCCTCCACCTGATCCAGGTTTGTCTTTCTCAACACTCAACATATGTTTAGGGCCATCATGGAGGCACAGGCATGTTCCAATTGGGCCACCGATGAAATGCTTAGGGTTGTAGATGTAGCACAGGCTGATATGCATGACAGCCTTCATCGTGTTGCCAATTCAGTTGATCAGGTGAATGACACTTTGCAATGGGCATTGTCTGTGATGGAATGTCTGCTGGGAGTGGGGATGACATCAGCGTTGGCATAGGTCAGCCACATCATCTTATGTTACCCAATATGACTGTGTCTGATCATAGGTTTATAAGTTCATAAGAGGTTACTAGGCTATTGGCCCTAGGGCCTATATAAGCCTAGCCATGTTATCATTCCCTTATTGGCCAAGCTGTATGGTCTATATTTACAACGTGAGTCTATGATCAGGTCCGACTGCCCTTATCTAAGAGGGACATAAGTGACACCCCCGAGCTAAATTTATGTAATTTGCAGGGACTTCCCCTTTGCTGAAAGGGATGCTAATGCATTTTTTTTGTGTTTAGTTTAAAACTGTGGCTTTGGCACCAGTCATTTGTTTCTGTAAGCCCTTTTTGTAGCATGCCACGGCTGCTGTTTCCCAACCCCATCCCACCCCATTGAAAGGTTTGCTACGGTAAAGGACTGCTGCGCTACTTTTAAATTATCTGGCAGCAGCACCAAAGTCATTCCCAACAGCCAAGGCTTTATTTCTGCAAGCGTGCAAGGATTATCATGCGGCTGCTGTTTCTTACCTAGGTATTTTAGTTACTGTACAAAATAGTGTATAGTGTTTTATTTCTCTCAAACTAGAATATAGTGTTAAGTCTAAAATCATAGCAGTTTAAATATACAACTGCAAGACCTTACCCTGGTAAGCTGTGTAATTGAACTTACATTAACAGCACATACTGATTGGCTCTGTAATAGCCCAGTCAAGTTGAAGACCACCTGGTTGCAATACTTCCTTTGCAAGACCTGGTAGCCTAGCAACCCCAAGCCCAGAACTGAGTTTAGAAAACCCCCTAGAATGGTGCAATTTTCAATTTAGTTATCAAAGAACACTAGTGCTCTCGGAACTCGGAGACGTAGCTAAGGAGTATTCTGCTAACCCAGTTATTTGTATTTTATGTGTATTTTGGCCATTTGTACTGTTTCAAAATGTGCAGCTGAATGCTTTAAACACTGACTGACTCACGAGTAAATATCTGTTGTTTGCTGTAGCCAGGTAGAGCTCGGTTACAAGTTTGGTATGGAACTTTACTACTAAATATAGAGCGTGTCTAAATGCCAGGGTTTACTGCATTTCCTGATCTTATTGGAAGCTAAATAATGCACCAGGAACGTACATTACTCCAGCTGCATGCTGTTATTTTTTTTGTTTATATAAGTGGTAAAAGCAGGGGTTCTTTTACCATACTACCTTACAGATTATTAAGAGAATACAAACAAATATACTATTCGAAGCAGGAATAAGTTGTGCTATAGATACGGAATGCATTATTATTGCTGTAATACAGTTATTTAAGAGAATTCAAATGAATATACAATCTGTAGCAGTAGTTAGTTAAGCTATAGATAAGGAACGTATGATTTGCTGTACAGAGTATTATTTAATAATACCTAATGCCAAGCAGATGACTTGTTTCAGTAAGCTTTGTATCTGTAGTGAATTATCATTGTGAAGGAGTAGGATTAAACTGGTTATAGCTGTATTTCCTATGAATGGTTAAGCTATGTTTTGCACACTACAATAGGAGTTTGCCAGCACATAGCAGGTTAGAATTCTGTTTCAGGCCTAATCCTATCTTTCTATTAACCTCACTTTCCCTCTGCTTCCTAGGATCATCACGTGGCTGCTGTTTCCCATCCCCAGCCCATTGAAAGATTTGCTATGATAGAGGACTGCTGCGCTACTTTTAAATTATCTAGCAGCAGCACCAAAGTCATTCCCAACAGCCAAGGCTTTATTTCTGCAAGTTTGCAAGGTTAATACCTTCGTCTATTACTTGGCTGTAATGGAAAGGCTGAAATCTGCTTTGCTTCTTCCGGGAACCAGAAGCACTAGCTAGTATTGCATATGTACAAAATAGTGTATAGTGTTTTATTTCTCTCAAACTAGAATATAGTGTTAAGTCTAAAATCATAGTAGTTTAAGTATACAACCGCAAGACCTTACCCTGGTAAGCTGTGTGCTTGAACTTACATCAACAGCACATACTGATTGGCTCTGTAATAGCCCATTTGGGTTGTGTCCCACTGCGTTTGACTCACTACCGCTTGGCTCACTCTGCTCCCCTACTCTACCCCCAATTCCCACCCACCCCCACATCATCCAAATATATTTGTGCTCCTTGTCACCTGATCACCGCCCTCCACCAATTACTACTGCTGGCCACACCCCCAGGAAATTACACCTACTTTTGTACTCCTCTCACTACCACCGTACCTTAGAACCTACTCTCAATCCTAAGACCATACACCATCTATTTCCTGCTATACCCTAGCATGTTTCTTCTACTAACTTTCTTCCCACTATCACTTTCTTCCTTAACCTATATTACATCCATACACACATTCAACTCCATAGATAATGCCACCTACCATACAACACATACTTTAACAACTACTAACACATATACCAACTTTACTATCTGTCCAACATTATTTAAGGACGACATAATACTATATACTAATAAGACCCACCTTCCAAATCCTTACTATAGGAAAACCCCTTTTAAAGTCTTCACAAGTATAGCACTCACTATTAAGCATATAATAATTTTCAGCACAATACTCCTTATATCAGGAGACATTCACCCAACCCCAGGACCGTGTTCCGCTACCCTAGCAAATAAAACTCAATCAGACCTACTGATCATAAATATCAATGCCAGAAGTATTTCAAACAAACTGCCAGACTTACATGCATTAATTTCTCACCATTCCCCAGATATTCTCACTATCTTGGAAACCTGGCTTAAACCCTCTATCACAAACGATGAAATTCTCCCACCAGGATACAATATTCTAAGGTTAGACAGAACAGGCAGGAAAGGAGGTGGAGTTGCCATTTTCTTTAAAAATTCACTCAACCTCCAGCCACTTCAAACCCCCATACCTATATTTCAGAATGCAGAGATCTGAGGTGCCACTCTATCTGTGAACAATAAAAACAAATTAACATTCTATGTAGCTATATCCCTTCTGGAAATAACTCCCATACTATAGAAGAAATTATTCAGTGGCTCAGTCAAAACCTTTCACATGAAACAATTGTACTAGGAGATCTAAACATTGACTGGATAGCATGTAACTCAACTAACCCCTCCATTTCAAAAAATCTCTATGGATTTGCCCTGGATGAAAGATATTACTCTCAAATGTCTGTAGATCCAACCCCTATGTTTATCAAGCAAATCGAAAGGTTTCTTACACAAGCCAGGGATGGAGCTATCATAACTAGTGATATTATGCATCAGCTTCTAGTCAAGGATCCGGCCACCCAGTACATTTACTTTTTACCTAAGATTCACAAGGATCCTTTACATCCACCAGGCAGACCGATTGTATCTGGTAGGAGATACATCACGGAGACTCTTTCACTATTTTTGACCAACTATCTTAAACCATCACTTCATAAACTCAATTCACACTTTAACCAGCTAATTCACCAAACACAATGACCTACCCACTGCTACTAAAAATAGAGCTCCAATTAACTCAGCTAAACTCTCAAATAACTTAGCCACCTTTGCCCTCTCACCTGTTCCAACTAGCAAAATTAAGAAGCTCATTTGTAAACTAAAACCTACAACTCTAGCAGCCGATGAAATACCTGCAAACATTTTGAAAATAGCAGCTGACTCCTTATCTTACCTCATCTCAATCCTTATCAACCAATCAAAGAAGCCTAAGTTCCTCAAATCTGGAAAATCTCCTACATCATACCACTACATAAAGGTGGTAACTCATATGACTTTTCCAGCTATCGGCCAATAGCCATTCTCTCTCCCTTATCCAAGCTCTTAGAGAAATGTATCTACTCCCAGGTTCTCCAGTACTTAACCTCACATAATCTTCTTTCCCTTATTCAACATGCCTTCCGCCCTCACCACAGCACAACTACTGCCCTTCTGTCTTTCATAAATGAAGTTAACTTGCACAAAAATAATAACTTTGTATCTGCTATCTTCCTTGACCTTTCTAAAGCTTTTGACATGGTTTCCCATCCCCTACTACTTGATTCCCTCTCTGCCTTATCCTTTGACTCCCCTACCATCTCCTGGTTCAAAAGCTATCTATCAGATAGACAGCAAGCTGTCCAATGGCAAGCTGAACTATCACCCCTTCTCCCTACATCTATAGGTGTACCTCAGGGATCAATACTTGGCCCACTGTCGTTCTCTATTTTCACAAATAACCTACATACTGCCTCCAAACTTGTCACATTAATACAATACACAGATAACTCTACACTCATCTGTGCAGCCCCATCTATTACCACCCTAAACAAACTGGCCCAAGACTCCTTCTCTTCCATAGAAGGCTGGATCACTGACATCCAATTGATTCTCAACCCTAATAAAACAAAAATTCTCTTGTTTGCCCCCAATAAATCCAGATCCACTTCCACCTTCTCAATCACATATAGAAATGTCACAGTCATCTCCTACCACACATAGAAAACTCCTAGGCGTTGAGATTGATAAAAATCTGTACTTTGATATTCACATAGCTCAAACTAGTGGTGTTGTGTCTGGGTCTAAATCCATGTTGTGTGGGGGTAAGCAGCTGATTGTCTAAAAGGTGGGGTAGGAGTTGTAGGTGAATACATTTTTCAAAAATTTTAGAGAATGGAGATAAGATGGCTATTGGATGGAAGTGTGAGATATCAGTGTTGTTGCCCCCTTTGTGAAGGGGAATAATATAGGCTTTTTTTCCAGAGTAGGTGTACATATGATTCCTGGAATGAACGATTTATGAGGCTAGAGATGGGGAAAGCTATGCCATCAGCAGCTAATTTTAGAAATTTCAGAAAGTTAGATGGAAGGTCACTGGGGGCATTTGAGCAAGGATTCAGTTTTTGTAGGAGTTTTTTTAATGGTGGTAGTAGGAATAGGTTTGATGGTAAAAGGGAAGATTTGGGAAGTACTGGTGTTTCAGAAGGTTAAGTTATAGGTGGTGGGAGGGGCTGAAGTTGTAACAGTATTTGGAAAGGATGAGGTGAGGTTGGCTATTGAGTCGATGAAGAAGGAGTTAAATTGGTTGGTTAAAGAAAGATCAGGGGTGTTGGGATCGAGGCAAGGGTTGTCTTTTTTGTCATGATAGAGGAGGAAAGAGATACTATTCCAAAACTCTTTGGGGTTTATTTTGTGATTGTTTTGTAGTATGGAATAGTAGGATTTCCGATCAGCAGCAAATTATTTTTAACTTTATTACAAAGTTGCTTATATTTAGTCAGGGATTTGGGAGCTTTATATTTCAGGTGTTGTTTCCATGCTTTGTCTCATAGGTGCATGAGGGATTTGGTTTCCTTGGTTATCTAAGGGACTGTATTGCATTTAACTCTTTTAGTTCAGGAGAGCAAAGTTATTTAACAGGTTAGTGAATGTAGTATTTAAGTAGGTAACAACATTGTCCAGGGGAAGGCTTTTAGGGGGTTCCAGTTAGTGTGTTTTAATGAGTCAGAGAAGATTTGAGAGTTGAAGGTTTTGAATGATTGAGAAGACGTAGTTATGAGGTAGGTGTAAGGTGGAGCGTGAATGATGAGCGAAAGCAGGGAGATGATCACTAACTGAGTCAAGTAAGGTACCATTATTAAAGATTAAGTGAGGGTGAGAAACTAATATCCAGTCCAGAATGCTACTCTTACAGTTGTCTTTAGAGGGTGTGGTTAGTGAGTTGATTAGTTGTGTGAAGTTATAAAGGTTAATATTCTGGGTGGTGGTAGGAGATGGTATAGTAGTCCAATTAATATTACCATCACCCAGCATTATAGTTTCGTAGTTTATGATGGAAGAGAACCAGGAGAGGACATTCTCTAGAATGGGGATATTATCACTTGGTAGAATATATATGGAAGCTAAGCATATATTTGTATGCTTATTAATCTTAAGGAGGGCAAAGGTAGCTCAGCAGTAGCAAATTGGGATATAGGCATAGTGTAGGGTGTTACTGATAGGGATGAAGAAAAGAGAAGAACTACTGCTCTGCCTTTTTTATGGGTATGTCTTTTCTTATGATAGTATAGTTGAGATGAGTGATTTCAGAGTTTTTTATATGAAGTTTTAACCATGTTTCAGAAACAGAGACTATGTCAGGGTGATTGTGGAGGAGCCAGGAGTGAAAGTTAGGCTGCTTGTTGCATAAACTTTGAGAGTTTAATGTAGCAAGGTGGAAAGAGTTATGGGGTGTGAGAGTAGATGGTAAGGGTGAGCTAGTCAACTGATTAGCTGGGGGTCCAGGGTTGGGATGTATATCACCAGAAAGAAGGGTAGAGATAAAATGAAGGAGGTGGGAGAAAAGGAGTTTGGAAAGCTTAGTATTAGAGTTAAGGTTATGGAGAAATGTACAGTATGGGGGGGGGGTGGACAGAGTTACTATTGTCAGGTATATGTTTTCACATAAAAAGAAGAGTGTCATTGCATTTATACAGATGGGGAGAAATGTAGATTGTAAGGTCTACTGAATGATTGGGGTGAGTGGAGGTTGTGCGGAGGAAGGGGGAGTAAGCTATATTAAGGAGAGTGATGAGGTTGTGAAGGCAGTCGAGGAAGATGAGTAGCAATATTAATGGTATGGTTAGTGAGGGCCAGAGTAGCATGATAGTTTATGGTCATTATGTAATTGTGGGGAAGGACATAATAAATTGTATGGTTTGATAAAGGACTAGGAATATTATGGTACTGGGTAGAATGAATGCAGTAGATTGGGATGGGAGATAGGAAGTGGGGAGGGAGAGTTAACAGTATAGAATGGTAAGGCGAGGAGATGAAGTAGTGGGGAGGAAGATAAGGGGGGCTGTGTCTCAGCAGAGTGAAAAACATATGGGTTAATTTCCAGCTGGGTGAGTTTGTCAATGATGCCAAAGTGGGGGATTGTGTCAAAATTCTTTGCTAAGTCAAGATAGGCTGTTTGTACTGCTTTGCCTTCATCCAGGGCTTTGGTGACATCCTTGAAGAAGTCCACCAGGTTTAATAATCATGATCTACCCATAACAAAGCCAAATTGGGTTGGGTCAAGAGTTTGAAGGTCACCTATGTCTTTGTTGATAAGGCCTATGATGATTCTCTCCATTGCCGTGCAGATAAGGCTGGTTAGGCTTATGGGTCTATAGTTCCTAGGATCCATGGATGGACCCCCTTTATGCAAGGAAATTACTGCTGCTGTTTTCCACTCTGCTGAAACAAAGCCAGTACTTAGACTGTGGCTGAAGAGAGTGCCCAGTGGTTCCACTAGTTCCTGTTTTAGACCATTTAGTAGGCATCCTGGGATGGTATCTGGTCCTATAGAGGCTGTGTTTTTTGCCATGGAGAGTGTGGTTATGGCCTTCACTTTGGAGCTACTAGGTAGAGGACTGTTATTCTTTAGATATCTCTGGTGTGGACACGGGGGGGGGGTGGTGAAGTTTGCACCAAATCTGTCTGTTAGCAGGTTGGTGATGTCCTCAGAGTCAGTATGAGTGCCACTGTTCACTACTATTTTGGCATAAACCTGGGCATTACTTTTTAGATTTCTGATGTAGCTAAATAATGCCTTGTGATTATATTTAGCTAGGGATGCTAGTTTAGCATAATAACTGCCTTTATCAGACTTTACAAATGATCTCATTTGTTATTTCAAGCTGTGTAGACTGTCCTTCCTCTGCTGAGTCAGTTCCCTCTTGTTCTTAGACATTAGTTTCTTCCTCTTGTTGTATAACCCATTTATGTTTGATGTCCACCAGGGTGGCATGTTTTTTGTGAGGATCTTGTTTTGATCCATTCAGATACAGCCAAGTCTATACAATTGTACAAGTGTTTATACAGAGCATTTGTGTACACCTCTGTATAGGAGTCATTGTTGACAGTGGTAGCAGGGGGGATGAAACTATTCATGCCATCACTTAGGAGGTGGGGGTCAAGTATGATCATTTCTTCGAACAAGACTAATTTATGATCAGACCTTACCAGGGAGGCTAACACACAGGGGGTAGTGCAGAGACCCTCTGTGTTGGCGAATACCAAGTCTCAGACATTCAAGCCCTTTGTGGAGCTGCAGACTATCTGTTCCAGAGCAATTGTATTAAACCAAAGTCCAGGAACCTTATGGTGAGAATGTTTGTGCTCATATATGACTACCAATCAATGGAAGGATAGAAGAAATCACCCATAACCAAGGTGTTTGGCTGTATAGTGAGTGACTCAAGTAGGTCCAAACAGGCAGAGTTGTTCTCGTGGTGCACAGTGGGGGATCTATAGCTAACATTGATATGGAAGGGGTTTTACCTACAGTCAGTTGGACTTGGAGTAGCTCTATAGGTTCATAGGTTCATAGGTTGGTACTAGGCTATCGGCCCTAGGGCCTATACAAGCCTAGCCATAACAATTCCCTGGCTATTTCTTCCCCACACTATTTACTTCCCTGGACCCCTGTCTAGCAGGGTGACTGACATGATCCCTGGGGTGAATTTCCTTTTGCATATCCAGTCATCAAGGTTCCTTTTGAAGAGGGCCAAAGAGGTGCTCTGCTTGACATGTATGGGCAGTCTATTCCAGAGTCTGGGGAGTCTCTGGGTCAGGAACCTATCCCTCCAGCATGTTTTGTTTATTGTGATGACAAGATTTAGATCCCTGGAGCATGTGGCTCTGAGGGATTGGGATTTCTTTAAGTGTAGCATGTCCAACAGCTCTGGGTTTGACATGGTCTTGTATGTTAAGCAGAGATCACCTCTGAGTTGATGATATGTGACAGAGTATAGCTGGAGTTTTTTAAGGCAGTCAGCATAGGGTATCTGCTTTAGGCCTGTGATTCTTTTAGTGAGGTATTTCTGTGGCCTTTCCAGTTGTTGCAGATGTCTCTAGAGGTACATACCAAACGGGGTGTTGTATTTTATAATGGGTCTAATGAGGGATGAGTACAGTGGGACAATGACCTCCTTTTTTCTGGATGAAAATCCCTTACTGATGAGGTGTGCCAGATAGAAGGATTTCCTGACTGTTTTGGCGATGTGGTTATTGAAGGTGAGACTACTGTTCACCTGTGTCCCTAAGTCTCTTATCACACTTTTGGTGTTTAGTGTACTGCCACCTATGTGGTAATTCATGGGTACATGTTTTTTCCCAAAGGGCATAACTATACATTCCTTGGCATTGAGCTTGAGCCCATGGTTCTGGCACCAAGCATCTGTTTCTGTAAAGCCCTTTTGTAGAGTATCCACATCATTTGGGGATTCAATAATGGCTCCCAGTTTGCAGTCAACTGCAAACTTTGCTAGCCAGAGTCCCTTAGTGTTGGCCTGCACTTCAGTAAAGTAGATGCCAAACAAGAGCGGTCCCAGGACTGAACCCTGAGTTATTCCACTTGTCACTTGTCTGGAACTGGATTTGGAGTCAGCTGCTTTTATAGTGTGGATTCTGTCAGTTAGCCAGTTGGCAACCCATCGAGTGACGTAGGGATTAATGCCCGGCTTAGTAAGTCTATCTATGATTCCAGAGTGGGGGATGGTGTCAAAGGCCTTGGCGAGGTCCAGGTAGGCTGTGTGGACCACCTTACCCTCATCCATGGCTTTGGAGACTGATTCGAAGAAGTCAATCGGGTTCAGGAGACAAGATCGGCCCTTCATGAACCCAAACTGGGTGGGGTCCAGTGTTTGAAAGTTGTCAATGTCTGTGTTTATAAGTTCCATGATAATATGTTCCATGGCCTTGCAGATCAGGGTCATCAGACTGATGAGGTGGTACTTCCCGGGATCCAAGGTGGATACCCCCTTGTGGAGTGAGATAACTGTAGCTGTGCGCCACTCAGTGGCACGAAGCCTGAGGTGAGGCTATGATTAAACATGACACTTAGATGAGGTGCCAGTTCATTTTGTAGTTCATGTAATACACAGCTCAGGATGTCATCTGGTTCCATGGATGCTGTATTCTTAGATTTGGAGAGTACGTTTTTTACCTGTGTGGCCATTATTACCAGAATTTGGCAATCTTTGGGTATTGAGATGGGCCGTTTAGGGGGTGAGAGGGGGGTGAAGTTGGCACTGAATCGATCTGCGAGGATATTGACAATATCCTTGGGATCAGTATATTTAATGTGATTCTGTTGTAGCTCAGAGCAGATCTGAGCTTTGCCATTTAGATTCTTGACATAGTTATAGAATGCCTTGTGGCTGTCTTTGGAATCATTGGCAATGTAATTTTCATAACTAGCTTTGGAGGATTTTATGAGGGATCTCAGCTTCTTACTGAGGATGGTAAGGGAGTTTATTGCATCGTGGAATTTTCTTCTTTTCTGCAACAGTTTCTTCCTTTTGTTGCAAAGTGTGCTTATGGCAGGGGATCAACAGATTGGCTTCCTTTTTTGGAGGAGAGCATCTTGGTTCTATTTGGGATGGCACGATTCATGCATGAGTGGATGTGCTCGTACAGTGCCTTAGTGTAGGATTCAGCAGTCGAACTTTCAGTTCCTGTCTGCATGGGTGTCATGAAGTTTGTCACTTCTGACTTGAGTAGCATGAAGTTGGCTTTGGAGAAGATTTTTATGGAGGTTTCCTTACTAGGGGGTGGGGGTGAAATGTGGATGTTAAGGGTGATTAGCTTATGGTCAGACCTGACCAACAAGCGGGTGACCATAGGTGTGGAGCATTGATTTCCCATGTTGGTAATGACCAGGTCTAGGATATTGGAGCCCCTAGTGGGACTATGGATTAGTTGACCCAGGGCATTGGAATTTATGAATTCCAAGAACCGATGAGCAAAAGTGTTGGTACATGAGTAGTTTTCCCAGTTAATGGCAGGGTGGTTGAAATCACCCAGTATTAGGGTGTTTGGTTGTATCTTAATATTTTCCAGTATGTTTAGAAAGGTGTAGTGAGAATCTTTGGGCATCGTGGGGGATCTGTAGTAAGCTACAATTTGGATTTCAGTCTTACCTAGTGTTAGTTGCACCTGTTGAATTTCAGACTCTGCAGAGTCATACTGTTTCACTAGTCTTGAGGTTTATTTGCCTTTCATGAAGATGGGTGTTTGAAAAGTTCAAATTATGTAGGTTAGGTTACGGTCACTTAAGGTATCTGGAAGCATGACTGTGTCAGACATATGTTTGGGGTATGATGTTAAAATCACATCATTCTTATTTCTGGTTGGTTACTGCATTGGCTGGTTTAGTATATGAAAGTTAATGGGGCATTTTTGTTTGGCTGCCATTTAAGAGGTTTGTGATCAAGACCAATCTAGCTGATGTCACCTAATATTGTGATGTCTTGTTTAATGGTATTAGTTAAGCCTTGAAAAATATCATCCACTACTTTTAAGTTTTGTTCTTTGGTATTTGGAGGAATTCAGTTTACGCTACATGTATTTGTGTATGTTTGTTTAAGGTTACAGTAACCAAGGTTAATTTTGCAGAGCTTAGATTAGGTAGAGTTATTTAAAAAAAGTGACTTGAACTTAAACAAAAAAGTTTACAAAACCTTCTAGTGCCTCAGTAACATAGCCTTCAAAGCAATTTATACAAGCACAACAAACTTTAATAGTCAGTTCATAATTAAAATTAATTCCCTACTAGAAAGATAGAAAGACCACAAATTATCAGTAAAGAGAAAATGTTAATATCCTGCAAATTCCATTGCTTTTTCATGCCAAATGGACTTACCGTTATAATTTTCAAAGAGGCATTCCTCCTTATCCATGAAACTTAATGTGCCATTTTCCTGATAATTAAAAATGTCCTATCTAATAAGCTAGTTTTCATATAAGCTACAAAAATATAATCTTTATCATAGATGCTGCTAGCAAATATGTTAATAAGATACTTAAATATAATAAGAAAACCCACCTACTTAGTACAATTTCTATCAGCCCTTAAAGCTCACCATATAGTAATGCTTTTATTAAATGTAAAGGATGGTGGCTTCCAGCATAAAAAAAAATGTTTGGGCATCATTATTTTTTCTATATAGTTTACTGCTTACTATATAATCCTCTTCATCACAGAAATTTAAGTCCAAGCCATCTACTTTGTGCTTGTTTATATTATTTGTAAACCTCAAACCATATCTATTTTTGCCAAATTTAAGAAGATATATAAAATCACTTTCTTCCCCATTGCATACAAGTAATAAACTGTCAATATAATGTGCATAAGAAATACCACAATTATCAAAAAAACTCTGAAACATAAAAATATTTTGTCTCAAATAAACCTGCACATAAATGAACATATTAAGAGGTACTCTTCTGTCTATAAAGTTGTCCATTGAACAATAAAATAAATATTATGCAGACAGAAATTAACAATTTTATAAATATATGAGGAAGAGAAACAAAACATAATCCTGGGCTTCTAGTCCATTGTGTTTTGTGTACTAATAAATAACATTTGTAATTAATTAAAAACTGAAATACTGCAAAGCCAAGGCTCCAGCTTCTCAGCTCAAAAAGTAATAAAATTCTGCAGCAATTGAAGAATGTTAAAAACTGAAAACAGAAATCCAAGCTCCACAGTTACAGTGCTTTAATGGCACACAAGCCTTTCACTACTAGCTTCTTCAGGTGTATATCAACCATTTATAAAACACACCTTTTATAACAGTTACTCTAATCACATGACATAGACAATTTAACATTTAAAAACATATACTCCCTGATAATACATACATACATAGGCTATATAAAAACATATAGAAAATACATCAAACTAATAAATACATCAGGCTAAAATTTAATCATAAATATAAATATATAAATATAAATATATATTATCTATGTAAAGGTCTATTGTTCAAAATGGGTCTCATGGGAACATGATCATTCAGACCACGTCCTGTGCTGGCTCTTAATCTAACAATCCAGTTAGCTTCCATCTCTTCAGTTCTGGCTTTAATGTCACCCCCTGTTGAATTCATATATGTTCTACCTACTACCATAAAACTAAAACATGTTGTTCATTTGTATTTACTATATGTTTTGCTAAAGCATTAAAACTACTTTTCTTCTTATGCGATATACATGTTCTCTAATGCTATCTTTAAGTAGTCGATCTGTTTTACCTATATAGCATTTACAACATACTTGGCCAAAAGCCAGATACACAATATGGGGTGGAGGTATCACAACTTGCACTAACTCTCAATGTGAAAAGTGTTCCAGTGTCAGGATGTCTAAACTGTGTTTCTTCAGAAATATATCTACAAAATTGACATTTACCACAAGGTCTGGTCCCTACTTCTCCCATCTTATGCACTTGTTCGCTAGCTGCACATAGTCTTCTTTTTAAACACTTCTTATTCTTAAAAGCAAATTGAGGTTTTGAATCTAAAAAACCTACTTACTTGATTGTCTGTAGTTAAAATATTCCAGTGTTCATTGATAATACTAGTATACTTCCTTACATCCCTAGAATAACTCATGCAAATCATTAACTTGTTAGTGTCTCCATTTTCATATTCTGTTCAGGTTTCTTAGAAAAATAAGGTTTTGCCCTTGTTTCCCTAGTCCTCTCAACCTCCACTGCATTCTTCTGTACCATTCTCTCATCATATCCTCTAGCTAACAACTCAAGCCTTACCATTTCCATTTGTTTTTCAAAATCTTCTTTTTTGACATTCAATCTCGACACCCTTAAGAACTGATTTTGTGCAACATTCCTGAATATATAGCTTGGGTGCATGCTGTCTTTCCTTAATAATATATTAGCATGACACTCTTTTCTATACATCCCTATACTTAGTTTACCTACAATGTCCTTCTCTACATAAACATCCAAAAAATTATCTCCATCATGGGAATAATTCATGGTAAATTTAAGAAAATCCGTGGAGTTGTTAATAAACAACACAAACTTTGTCAATTGTTCAACTGTCCACTTCCACAATAGGATGAGATCATCCACAAACCTTTTATAAAAATAATCATTTCATGGAATGGTCCCCCTATTATATGTTCCATCTCCCATTTGGACATTATAGCATTTGCATAACTATTCACGCAGAAAGTACCCATTGCGACTCCATTACATTGCCAAAATATTTTTTCTCTAAACATAAAAATATTGTTTTCCAGAACCAGTTTCAATGAAATCTGTAATAGACACATCTTGTCACAGTTATATTCCCCACTTTCTTCTAATAACTTCATAACATTTCCAATTCCAATTTCATTTGGAATAACTTTGAATAATGAAACTACATCTAATGTAACTAAAAGGCATTGCCTCGTAATTTGTCCTTCATTAGTATATTCAAATAGATCTCTTAAAAAAATGTTCTGTGTCTCTCGAGATATAAATAGATTTATTTATCAAACTTCTAAGTTTATATATATATAGTAAATACAAATGAACAGCATGTTTTTAGTTTTATGGTAGTAGGTAGAACATATATGAATTCAAGAGGGGGTGACATTAAAGCCAGAACTGAAAAGATGGAAGCTAACTGGATTGTTAGATTAAGAGCCAGCGCAGGACATGGTCTAAATGACCATGTTCCTATGAGACCCATTTTGAACAATAGACCTTTATGTAGATAAATATATATTTATATTTATATATTTATATTTATGATTATTTTTTAGCCTGATGTATTTATTAGTTTGATGTACTTTCTATATGTTTTTATATAGCCTATGTATGTATGTATTATCATGGAGTATATGTTTTTAAATGTTAAATTGTCTATGTCATGTGATTAGAGTAACTGTTATAAAAGGTGTGTTTTATAAATGGTTGATATACACCTGAAGAAGCTAGTAGTGAAAGGCTTGTGTTCCATTAAAGCACTGCAACTGTGAAGCTTGGATCTCTGTTTTCAGCTTTTTATCATTCTTGAATTGCTGCAAAATTTTATTACCTTTTGAGTTGAGAAGCTGGAGCCTTGCCTTTGCAGTATTTCAGTTTTTATTTGTGGACTTTTTGTATTTGTATGCAAGGGCACCTGTTTTTTATTGGGTTGTTTCTTCTTCATTTGTAATTAATTGTTGTCCAATAATAATCTTTTTTTGGCCACAAAATGTCCTCACTTTTGTTTTGAAACCATAGCACTGTTTCAGTCTCTAAGAACCAAACTTTCAACATAGTTCATCTTTTCCAAATAGCTTTCACAGCCACTAATTATTGGTCTTCCCAGAGGTTTATTCATACATATATATATATATATATATATATATATATATATATATATATATATATATATACTTTTGGTATTAAAATCCTGTTTTGCCCTAGAATAAATGTCATGATTATGCAAATCACATATATATTTTTTTATTTTTTGAATGTTTCATACAGATTTCGCAATGCCATTCTGCATTCATAATTGGTATTTTGTTGCCTTTATCTGATGGCTTAATGACTGATTTGTCATTCCCTGCCAGTTTATTTAATGCCAGCCATTGGGATATAAGCAAATTATATTGTGCAGTATGTCTAGTGTGACAATTCTCAAATTCCTCAACTTTATATAAAGAATTAATGCCATTATTATTAAATAAGGGGTGAATTTTCCCTTAAAATTATAAAGAACTGCTATTAAATTATAAGCTAGATGCATCAATTCCTCTTCATTGCAATACGAATAAAAATCAGATTCTGACGTGTTAAAATCAATATGCTGTTCACTAAGACTTATCTCTTTATTAAATTCATTATTTAAAAAAACACTTCAGGTAAACCTTACAAATAAAATTATACAATTAATTTGAGACGTTATACCATTTAGGTAAACTATTTGGAGGAAACTGAAGTCCCATTTGTAAATGAGTCTATTGCACTTCATTAAGTTTATAACCAGAAAGGTTAATTAAATGTATGTCTCTGTCTTTATTATACTGTCAATATCATTTTAAAACATACCTTTTTTTGCATTTACATGTTTTATCATTGCAATGTTTTCCTTACTGAGCCAATCTAAGCTATCTGTACTACTGCCATTGGAAAGATTCACCATATTCTCAATCTGAGGCTTGATCTCCACTGCACTCTCTTTTGACTCCTTTGTTATCCTGTTGCTTAGAATAAATGAAAAGGTTCTAGAATGAAAACAATTTGGATTTCCTCTATTTTCTTTACTTACATGTGTTTTGCATCGATTATTCCCTATTACTGAACCAAATTTCCTCTCTGTTTCTGGTTCATAGGCTCATATGACGTTACTAGGCTATTGACCCGAGGGTGTTTACAAGCATAGCTGTTAAATCCCAGTATAATACTAGATGAGAGATACCGTCTATGCCCAAGGTTTGCTTACAAGGACTACTCATGTCCAGGAGAGAAGCTGGGGCAATCCCCAGCAGAAATGTATGGTTCCTATCCAGTCATCCAGATTGTTCTTAAACAGGGTCATAGAGATGGTCTGCTTGATATGAATTGGAAGCCTTATCCAGAGGAGTGGTAATCTGTGAGAGATGTATCTGTCTCTCCAGCAGGTCATGTTTATGTCAAAGGATAGACTGAGGTCCCTGGAACAGGTGACTCTAGTCCCATTTGACTTATGGATGTGCAGCATTTCCATTAGATTTGGCCAGAGATAACCCTGTAAAGTAGACATCAGTCACCTCTAAGTAGCCTATATGCTACTGAGTACAGTGACAGTGACTTCAATTTGTTCATATAATGCATGTGCTGGAGAACCAGAATTTTCTTAGAAATCTCTGAGGTCTCTCACATTGCTGCAGGTGTCTGGTATGGTACATACCAAAGGGAGTATTTTATTCAATAATAGGTCTGATGAGAGATGAGTACAGGAGAGTTATAACCTCTTTTGCTCTTGAGGCAATGCCTTTGCTAATCAGGTGAGTGGTGTAGAATGCCTTCCTCACCACAGTAGACACATGGTGGTCAAAGTTTAGATCACAGTCAGCTTGTGTTCCCAGGTCTCTCACTACTGAATTGATACTTAGGGTATTATTGTTTATTTTATAATCAGCAAGAACATTATTTTTACTGAAAGGAATGATGATGCATTTTTTAACAGTTAGTTTAAGACCATGGCTTTGGCACAAATCACTGGTCTGTGTAATCCCCATTTTGAAGTGCACTGACATTGCTAAGGGATTCAATGGTAGCACCTAATTTGCAGTCATCCAAAAACTTGGTTAACCACAGCCCCTCTGGTTTGGCCTGCACTTCTGAGAAGCATATGCCAAACAAGATGGGTCCAGCACTGATCTTAGGTGGACCTCACTGGTGACAGGTCTGCTGGTAGAGGTAATGTCTCCCACTTTGATTGAGTGTTGTCAATCTGTGAGTGAGTTTGCTTGTTAAATTAAGGTAAAAATGTATAAAAGTGTGTTAACATGAATATCGCTTGTTACAAGTTCTGAGGAAGTCTGAGGATGAAAGCATTTAAAAGTTTGTTCACTAGTTACGAGTTCACTTTCATTACTGAAGTTTGTGTGCAGTGGGGCCAATATTTTTGCAGTTTTCAGTTCTTGACAGTACTGGTTTGAGTCTCTTTTGTTTGGCTTTTGCATCTATAACCATCATGACTTACCGCCTCTTAGCAGTGGTGTGCAATAATCTGCCACATACAACCAAGAGCAAAGCAGCTAATAAAAAGAAACCAATGAAAAAGCTCAAACTTTAGTCTTTTTTTTCAAAAACCAAAAAAACCCAAAAAAAAAAAAACTGATGTATTCTCCATATTATGCCAGCCAGGGTATAAGTTGATAGTGCAGTCCTGTGCTGGCTCTTAATCTAACAATCCAGTTAGCTTCCATCTCTTCAGTTCTGGCTTTAATGTCACCCCCTGTTGAATTCATATATGTTCTACCTACTACCATAAAACTAAAAACATGTTGTTCATTTGTATTTACTATATATATAAACTTAGAAGTTTGATAAATAAATCTATTTATATCTCGAGAGACACAGAACATTTTTTAAGAAAAGATGGAAGCTAACTGGATTGTTATTTATTAGCTTGATGTACTTTCTATATGTTTTTATATAGCCTATGTATGTATGTATTATCATGGAGTATATGTTTTTAAATGTTAAATTGTCTATGTCATGTGATTAGAGTAACTGTTATAAAAGGTGTGTTTTATAAATGGTTGGTTATACACCTGAAGACGCTAGTAGTGAAAGGCTTGTGTTCCATTAAAGCACTGCAACTGTGAAGCTTGGATCTCTGTTTTCATCTTTTTATCATTCTTGAATTGCTGCAGAATTTTATTACCTTTTGAGTTGAGAAGCTGGAGCCTTGCCTTTGCAGTATTTCAGTTTTTATTTGTGGACTTTTTGTATTTGTATGCAAGGGCACCTGGTTTTTATTGGGTTGTTTTTTCTTCATTTGTAATTAATTGTTGTCCAATAATAATCTTTTTGGCCACAAAATGTCCTCACTTTTGTTTTGAAACCATAGCGCTGTTTCAGTCTCTAAGAACCAAACTTTCAACATAGTTCATCTTTTCCAAATAGCTTTCACAGCCACTAATTATTGGTCTTCCCAGAGGTTTATTCATACACATATATATATATATATATATGGTTCTACCTGACATAGCCGAAACCACACAACACCGACAACCACATCACCGACACCACATATTCGACAGTCCATAAACACGAAACCACACATAACCGACAACCAAATAACCGACGGTACACAAACACGAAACCCCATACACTGCACACACCACAATAACAATTATTAAAAACAAAACACATCCCCATTCCACAAACCACACACACAACACAAGCACACCAAAATCCTTACAAGCCCACACTAAACCTTATCCTAACCCTAAGGTCCGTCACTACCGCACACTTACCTACCGCTCCCTAACCCTAACTCACTTAACCCGCCCTACCGCTCCTAACCCTAACTCACTTAACCCAATTCTATCGCTCCTTAACCCTAACTCACTTAACCCACCCCTATCGCTCCTAACCCTAACTCACTTAACCCACCCTATCGCCTCCCTAACCCTAACTCACTTAACCCACCCTATCCCCACAGACCGTCAATCTCCACACTTACCTGCTCGCACCAACGTCTGTCACTACCGTGATACTCACACAGCCTTTCCCCATGTCGGCATCCTCGGCGGGTGTTGTCATCCGTCGTGTCGGTCTTCTGCATTGTCGATGTTCTGCAACCCGCGATTCGTCGGTCTTCTTTGATCTTCTGAGCTCAATTCGCTGTCGGTCTTCTGCGCTGTCGACGAAGTCAGGTAGAACCATATATATATATATATATATATATATATATATATATATATATATATATACTTTTGGTATTAAAATCCTGTTTTGCTCTAGAATAAATGTCATGATTATGCAAATCACATATATATTTTTTTATTTTTTGAATGTTTCATACAGATTTCGCAATGCCATTCTGCATTCATAATTGGTATTTTGTTGCCTTTATCTGATGGCTTAATGACTGATTTGTCATTCCCTGCCAGTTTATTTAATGCCAGCCATTGGGATATAAGCAAATTATATTGTGCAGTATGTCTAGTGTGACAATTCTCAAATTCCTCAACTTTATATAAAGAATTAATGCCATTATTTTAATTTAATTTAAATAATTTTCCCTTAAAATTATAAATAACTGCTATTAAATTATAAGCTAGATGCATCAATTCCTCTTCATTGCAATACAAATAAAAAATCAGATTCTGAAGTGTTAAAATCAATGTGCTGTTCACTAAGACTTATCTCTTTATTAAATTCATTATTTAAAAAAAACCTTCAGGTAAACCTTACAAATAAAATTATACAATTAATTTGAGACGTTATACCATTTAGGTAAACTATTTGGAGGAAATTGAAGTCCCATTTGTAAATGAGTCTATTGCACTTCATTAAGTTTATAACCAGAAAGGTTAATTAAATGTATGTCTCTGTCTTTATTATACTGTTAATATCATTTTAAAACATACCTTTTTTGCATTTACATGTTTTATCATTGCAATGTTTTCCTTACTGAGCCAATCTAAGCTATCTGTACTACTGCCATTGGAAAGATTCACCATATTCTCAATCTGAGGCTTGATCTCCACTGCACTCTCTTTTGACTCCTTTGTTATCCTGTTGCTTAGAATAAATGAAAAGGTTCTAGAATGAAAACAATTTGGATTTCCTCTATTTTCTTTACTTACATGTGTTTTGCATCGATTATTCCCTATTACTGAACCAAATTTCTTCTCTGTATCTGGTTCATAGGCTCATATGACGTTACTAGGCTATTGACCCGAGGGTGTTTACAAGCATAGCTGTTAAATCCCAGTATAATACTAGATGAGAGATACCGTCTATGCCCAAGGTTTTCCTACAAGGACTACTCATGTCCAGGAGAGAAGCTGGGGCAATCCCCAGCAGAAATTTATGGTTCCTATCCAGTCATCCAGATTGTTCTTAAACAGGGTCATAGAGATGGTCTGCTTGATATGAATTGGAAGCCTTATCCAGAGGAGTGGTGATCTGTGAGAGATGTATCTGTCTCTCCAGCAGGTCATGTTTATGTCAAAGGCTAGACTGAGGTCCCTGGAGCAGGTGACTCTAGTCCCATTTGACTTATGGATGTGCAGCATTTCCATTAGATTTGGTCAGAGATAACCCTGTAAAGTAGACATCAGTCACCTCTAAGTAGCCTATATGCTACTGAGTACAGTGACAGTGACTTCAATTTGTTCATATAATGCATGTGCTGGAGAACCTGAATTTTCTTAGAAATCTCTGAGGTCTCTCACATTGCTGCAGGTGTCTGGTATGGTACATACCAAAGGGAGTATTTTATTCAATAATAGGTCTGATGAGAGATGAGTACAGGAGAGTTATAACCTCCTTTGCTCTTGAGGCAATGCCTTTGCTAATCAGGTGAGTGGTGTAGAATGCCTTCCTCACCACAGTAGACACATTGTGGTCAAAGTTTAGGTCACAGTCAGCTTGTGTTCCCAGGTCTCTCACTACTGAATTGATACTTAGGGTATTATTGTTTATTTTATATTCAGCAAGAACATTATTTTTACTGAAAGGAATGATGATGCATTTTTTAACAGTTAGTTTAAGACCATGGCTTGGGCACAAATCACTGGTCTGTGTAATCCCCATTTTGAAGTGCACTGACATTGCTAAAGGATTCAATGGTAGCACCTAATTTGCAGTCATCCAAAAACGTGGTTAACCACAGCCCCTCTGGTTTGGCCTGCACTTCTGAGAAGCATATGCCAAACAAGATGGGGCCAGCACTGATCTTAGGTGGACCTCACTGGTGACAGGTCTGCTGGTAGAGGTAACGTCTCCCACTTTGATTGAGTGTTGTCAATCTGTGAGTGAGTTTGCTTGTCAAATTAAGGTAAAAATGTATAAAAGTGTGTTAACATGAATATCGTTTGTTACAAGTTCTGAGGAAGTCTGAGGATGAAAGCATTTAAATAAAAGTTTGTTCACTAGTTACGAGTTCACTTTCATTACTGAAGTTTGTGTGCAGTGGGGTCAATATTTTTGCAGTTTTCAGTTCTTGACAGTACTGGTTTGAGTGTCTTTTGTTTGGCTTTTGCATCTATAACCGTCATGACTTACTGCCTCTTAGCAGTGGTGTGCAATAATCTGCCACATACAAGCAAGAGCAAAGCAGCTAATAAAAAGAAACCAATGAAAAAGCTCAAACTGAGCTCTGCACCAATACAATAGCTGAATCCTGCACCAATGGATTAGCTCAAACTGAGCCCTGAACTAGTAACCTTCAATTAGATAATCCTACTGCTTGCTCCTGCCACTAGGGTACAGGGGACTTCTTCATAAAAAGATGTCCTGATTTTTAGTGCTCAGTCTACAAATAGGCCTAAAATAAACAAGCTGGACAAACAGATTAATCATAGTGTGAGACAAGATCAAGCAAATTTTGAAGAAAATTTATATAAAGATATTGAGCATAATAGGAAACCTTTGTATAGATACATAAGACATGGAAGGAGTAAAGACATACAAATTGATAAACTGTGTACAAATTCTAAAATGTATTCTCAAACACAACAGATTATAGATATATTTACAAAATCTTATACAAAACAGTTTGGCTCCACAAAAGGGGTGATAAGTTATCATAGTGACACCCAGGTAACCCACACATACAGATTATAGTGAAAAAGAATTGTGCAAACTAGATCCAAACAAAGCACAGGGAGGGACAGAATTAGTAACAGTGACCTGAAAACACTTCAGCAAGAACTTACAGTTCCATTATATCTATTATCTATTATTCACTAGGTCATATAACTATGGGGAGATTCCTCAAAATTAGAGACATGCACTTATTAAACCTGTCTTTAAGGGAAAGTGGAGTAGGGCAAATCCAGTTTCATACAGACCCTTAAGTCTACTTTCATGTTGTGGAAAATAATAGAGAAGGTAATATTGGATATGTTATTCTCAGAACTGGATAGTTTGAGACTTGAAACCATATATCAGCATGCATATGTTGACAATAGATCTATTGTCATCTGTAGCATGATGTTCTATAAGATTATAATAACAGCTATGAATGAAAAATTGTGTCGTGATATAATTTATATAGATTTAACTTCAGCATTTAACAGGGTCATACACAAAACACTGATCAATAAATTAGTACAAGTAGGCATTGATGTACTCTTGATAAGATGGATAGCTGCATGGCTTACAAATAGGACATGGCAAGTATCATATAGTAACTGGACAGGTGAGATCCTTGGTTACAGTCAGGGTGTCCCACAGGACTCTGTCCTAGGCCCTTACTTGTTTAGATTGTATCTTTCAGACCTAACTTTTTCATCTGAGGTGTTTGTCAGTCTATATGCAGACAACCTGAAATTGGGTAAACTGATTACATGTGTTACAGGTAAGGCATGTCTGCAAAATAATTTGACTAAATCGACCATTTGGGCACAAGAGAATAATATGCTGATAAATACATCAAAAACTAAGCATATGAGATTTTGGAGACATAAATTAAAAGGTGAATATTTAATACAGCACACAATGATTGAAACTGTAGACTCATTTAAGGAGCTGGTTATATGGGTAGATCCAGCTATGAGTTTTTCTAATCATATCAACTAATTGATTAATGATAGTTATAGAACGAAAGGTTGTATAAAAAGATTCATAAAGGCTAGGAAATCAGAAATGATGAAGTCATTATTTATTAGGTACATTAGACCTAAACTTGAGTATGGAATAACAATATGGAAACCCTATAAAAAAACAAGCATGAAAGCATGAGTAAACCGGAAAGAGTACAGCAGAAATCTACCAAGGGCAACCATGGATGTGAAAATTTAAGTTATTATGAAAGACTAAAATATCTGAATTTGTACAGTGTCTCTTACAGACATCTAAGAGGAGATCTTATTCACGTATAAAGGAAATTTGGAGACAACTACCTCTGGGAATGTTTGGGGTTATCCAAAACTACTAGAGAATCATCAGACAACCTACATATAAGATTCTACAGGAATGAGAAGTGTACTAATTGGTTCTCTGACAGAGCAGCTGATGCATGGAACAGACTACCAAATTACATTAATGCAAGCACTAATTCTGATATTTTTTAAGAACAGCCTGGACACTTATTATGGGAAAAAGTGTTTAGTATATTGGCAAGCCAGAAGGGTATTAATGCCCATGCTTGAAATATTTGTATGTAATTGAATTCAGCCAGTCTGAATCCAGTCTATACTACAGCCAACAGAAGTGTAATGGGACAAAAGAAAAAATAAAGGATTTTTTTTATTAATTAAATAAGCAACAGTGTAAAAAGCAGCACAGTTTTTTTGAATTAATAATAGCAAGGGAATAAAACAGCAGAAACAGATCTTTTCTTAAATTAAGTAAAAGCAGGAGCTGATGTGAAATGCAATCAAAGTGCAACAAATGCAGTAATAAACTACAGTGCAAAGCAGCAGCAAATATGCAGTTTTTAAACTGCTGAAGTACAGTCACAGCATATAAGAGAAGTGCAAAGAATACATACTTTGAGCCCTTTTGTGAGTTTCCCAGCTCAGAAAGACCAGGTATACACTTATAGCCACTAGATGAATAATCCCAGTCTTCCTAATGTAAAAGCACAGTAAGAGAGTGTCAGGAGTGAAATGCTACCACAGACAAACTTAAAGATATGGATACAGCAGTGTACCTTAAAGAGCTCATAAAAGTGTTATTATTCAATAAAATTACTTTGCTTTGTATTCAATGAGCCAAGAGCCACTCAATTGTACAGAATTTATAAAGGCACTTAAAACTAGATAAGCTGATTAATAACCTCTTCTTTCAGCTTTTCTCAGTTAAGGGGTCACCACTGTGTATCACCTGTCTGCTCATGATTGGCAGTGGAATTTTACGGTGTTGAGTTACCAGCCCAGCACCCAACTTTCCATAGAAGGCACGCACATGTACGCACTCACACCTAGGGCCAATTTAAAGTGTAAAATCCACCTACAGCATGTCCTTGGGAGGAAACAGGAGCACCCGGACAAAATCCCCATGACCACAGGGAGGGCAAGCAGACTCTGCACAGCAGGCACCTCAGCCGATGATCAAACTGAAGAACCTCTTGCTGTGAGGTGGCAACGCTAACCGCTGTACCACCGCAGCCGCCCAAGCTGATTAATAACTTCTCCAGCCAATAAAGCTACATGTATATGTATATGTGTGTGTGTGTGTGTGTGTGTGTGTGTGTGTGTGTGTGTGTGTGTGTGTTTGTGTGTGTGTGTGTGTATAACATGGATCCTTGTACTGAGGCACAATAGTTTTCCAGCCTTGGGGTAAGATGTCTGCCTCCCAGATTATATTCACATTGGTTGACTACTACAGGACCACATAGGAAAAAATAAGTAAGATAACATCATCATGGTCTTAGAAGCACTTTAAAATGTATATGCAACTCTGTCTTCTAGGAGAGAGTTCTCTTATTTCATATTCCAGTGCATTTGTCAGGAATAGTATTACTAATAAGCATCAAGCTGCGGTGGTGCAGCGGTAGCGTTGTCACCTCACAGCAAGAGGTTCTCCTGTTTGATTCTCGGCTGGAGCGCCTTCTGTGTGAAGTTTGCATGTCCTCCCTGCGGTCGAGTGACATTCAAAAGACATGCGTAAATGGGTGTGCCTTTCTTGAAAGTTGGGCGTTGCGCTGCCACCTCCGCACCATAAAAATCTACTGCCAATCATTAGCAGAGTGGAGTTTCTCTGTGGCGACCCCTAACCAGGAAAAGCCAAAAAGAAGTTGACTTTCCTGAATTAAGCTGTACAAGATTTTAATACTGGCTTACATAAACTCATTGTTTATTGTTGCTAAATCTGTTGAGATTTTCTTCTAGTCTCACAATCAAGTCTGCCATGCACACATATTTATTATTTAGTGAAGTTAACCATATGAATGCACTTACTGCTATTGTACTATTCTACACTGATCTGACGTAGCCTTAACCAACTTATTGGTAGCTAGCTGAAAGCACTTTAGAGTCCTGAGTTTATTATTTTGTCTTCTTCCTTGTTTGCATTAGGTTCGAAACAGCAGTACACTGATGATATTTCTCAAGGCCAAACATACCTTTTACTTCATGTCAGCATAGTCACCCAACCATAATCTTATCTCTAGGTTTATGTAGTAAACCTCCTTAGCCTCAGTTTATGTGGCCCGAGGTAATGCTGCCTTCCTGCCCTGATTAGATTCACTATACAAGCAATAATGTCTGACAAGATGAGTGTTAATGTGTAATTAACACCTGCCCAGGGTGTGATGTCGGGCTTCTACACCTCTGGAAGGGCATTAATTACACATTAATACACACCATGGAAGGCAGTATTGCACTTAGAGAATGGGGTCTATGAAACTTTGATGTGTTTTACTTACTTTATAATGTTTATTTTTATTACTTTATTTCTTTAGTATACTTTTGATGTAAAGTAGTTCTTCCACCTAATGTTTCAAACTTGCTTTGTAGTATATGTTGATGATGTTGAAGGAAGCATTTTACATCCAAAATACAACATTAAAAAATAACAATGTATTTACTTTATTTTTTGGTCCCTTACTCCTAAATTATTTGGTTGGCAGTCTTCAGAGGCTGAAATTACTAAATAATGACATGCAGTTGAGCTTCAGACTTTTATTTCCTTCAGAAAACTCGTGCTAACATAAATCCTTTACTTAAGCAACTTTGTAATTTTATAAGAACAATAATAAAAATCTGTTTCTAATTTAGAGTCTTTATTCCCCCTTTATTTTAGGCTTTATCCATATTTCTTCAGCTGAAAGGTGCAGAGGTATGCAAACCTCTTTACTGCTGCTACCAGTAGTCATCTCATAAACACACACACACACACACACACACACACACACACACACACACACACACACACACACACACACACACACACACACACAGACCACACACACACACACACACACACACACACACACACACACACACACACACACACCACACACACACACACACACACACACACACACACACACACACACACACACACACACACACACACACAGACCACACACACACACACACACACACACACACACACACACACACACACACACACCTCTGCTTCAGAAAAATGCATACTAGTAAAAACCCTGTTAATCTAGCAAATGTCTAAGTTTATAAGAGCAATATTTAAAATGCATCCCTATATTTAGCCCTTTGTTTCCTCATTATTTGTGACTCTATGATATGCCTCCCATCATATTCTCAGCTTGTGTAGGTTTACATCCTGTGAGGCAGAGCACTCGCTGGCCTTGTTCAAGAGGAATCTTGACCAATGGATGGGGGATCGCGATATATACCCCAGGGATTACTTCAGTGTCACTGACAGAGGGCACAGCAAAAAATAGGCATAGTTTTATTCAAACTAAAGGGGTGGCGAAAGCCAAATAACTATGGGCTAGGCTTATAAATGCCCTTGGGCAGATAGCCTAGTATGAACCTATGAACCTATGAACCTATCTGTACAGCTGTAGTATGTAATACTGCTGGCAGTGGACCTAGCATTATATTATGCCTAATGTTTCTCTGTACTACATTAACAAGCTCTGTTAATTATTTTCTGCTTGTTTTCTTTATAAATGGATTAATATCTTGCTTATACTTAATGATCAAGAATATTCAGATATTCAGTATACTACCATGGAGTAGACAGTCTGTATAATTGCATATTTTTCCACTCTCCCTAGACATCTCTGCAAAGGTTTTTAGCAACAGGCACTTTTACAAGACACACTTACTGGAGGCTCACAGAATCCCATGGTGGGAACTGCACTTTGCTGTTTTATAGGGATTCCTACTGTTGGCAACTAGGACTTATGACACATTACTGACAACTTTTTATAATGTACCTGCTTTGGGAGCATATAGATGGAACAAACTGAAATAGACGTCAGTTATCTCTTTCCTCATTTAATCATATTTGGTTCTCAGTAATAGAATGCTGCAGTTTATCTTATACCCAGCACATACAGAGCCCTTTCTTTGCCTCTAAGAATACACTTATAATTGATATATCAATAGAAAGTTGAATTCATCTTGTCATGTAAAGGGTGGTATGCTCCTGACATAAAGGATACAAGGTAGGTCCACCCAGTAACAGGTTCAGCAAGATTGTCCAGAGTAGCTTCACTTAGGATTACTACACTATAATACCTTATGATTTTAATTTGACTGGTTGTCACATATTTTTTAGTACTTGTTGTCCCATCTAAACATGGCAAATAACATCTATTTATTGCATCTCAGATACAATGAAGTTCTAATAGTTATACATAGCTAGGGACAAGATTTATATAAAGTGTTTGCATCAATTAGGCTTTAGCCATGCAGGGTAGGAATACAATACATAAGGTATAACCTATTAGCTCTGAATTGAAGTACATATAGAGAACAGGTGTGAAAGATGAGACTTATCCTACTGTAGCTTGGATGAACAGCTTATGACATACATTTATAACCCTGGCTTGAGTTAACTGACAATGATCTCTGTGTTAAAGCAATAAATACTGCATGTCATGTTAAATGGACTTAGATCTGACAGGGCTCATCTATTTGTTTTTCAATAAAGCAGCTTTGATTTCTAAATAGGTTATGATTGCTTGATTACTCTGAAGTCTCAGCAGAGCTTGCCTACAGTACATGGTTCATTTTCTTGATTTTTTAGGGTTCTCAGCCAGCAGCATCGTTGCTCACAAGTACCAGTTTTCCCTGAGCTCTAATATACATATATATTTATATATTTATGTAGATATGATGTCAAAGCAAGGGAGACAATTTCTTAAAGAGAGTATTGTGAGATTTATTTCAGCAGCAACACGGTATGTTCTATGACAGAAATACCACAGAGAGGAAGAAACTGATGATTCATGAGTTTTGAATATGTCAAAACAGGGGACTCATTCTATAGGAAGGAAAATACTGTCTGGGGAAAGGAAATATTGAGTTCAGAGCATAGTTGTCTATTACAGTTGGCAGTCAGCATGGCAGTAGAGTTGTAATCAATCTTATTTAACTCTGAGTTCTGAAATGGGGTCTTGTCCTTGTCCTAGAACTTCTGCTAATGCTGAGTCTGTTTATACTTTATAATTTACTTTAGTAAATAGATATGCCAGAACAGTAGCTTCTTGTATTGGCACTCAAGGCAATTAGCAGGTTGGTATGTCACCCAAATTAAAGTTTTTTTCATTGCTATTTCACTCTGGGGTTCAGTCCATCATTACAGCATTACTCTTTCACTTAAACAGCCTCACAGCTGTGACTATTAAAATTAATTATTAGAATGATGAATTGTGATCCTCACCAAATGCTCTCAATCCACTGCTAGAGCTCCACATTGCAGATCAGAATGTGCCCCCTAACAGTTTGCCCCTGGAGAAGTTATCCCATCACCACTGCCATGCTATAGTTCTGAATTAAGCTAAGTTTGAATCCTGAGTTAATTACTTAAAAGGAACTTGGGTTATAGTTTAGATTTGCTGGATTACAGCTGATATGCATTTTAGATTTTTGACTGACCAGTTGTGCATGAAACTATTTAGGTTTGTATCTAGATTTAATTTAATACATCACTACTGCATAGCCTTGTAAAACATATTAAGGCATAGTAATTCAGTCCTTTTATTTTAGTTTTTAATTTAACTTTTGAAGTTACTTGATAATAAGAGTATAATATAGAGATGTCTATATCTTTATTTATATCTTTATATCTATATCTATGTCTATATCTATATCTATCTATATGTATCTCTCTTTCTCTCTCTCTCTCTCTCTCTCTCTCTATATATATATATATATATATATAGATAAAATAGAATATCCGAAAACAAACTGAAAAAACAATAAAGCACTGTGTCAGAAGGTGAACCAGGAATGAACGACCAACTAGAATAACTACGTTTATTCCACAAATGACAAAAAATGTGTAGTGAGCGCTTTCATATAATAAAATATTATACTTCATCAGCTATATCTATGGTTTCACTTCAGAATCTTGACCTACTGAAATATCGAATTTCATTAGCTCGAGACCGAAGTGTCGAAATTGCACTTGCGCGAAAATGCAGGATCCTGACTGCAGGAATGCCAAATGTGGAAATGTCAAATTTGCAGTTTTGGAGTCATGTACATGATGTGGGATTCCCTAAGTTCATGATGTGCGGTGTGGTATGTGGATGTATCTGGAGATTCAGGTAAGTGATATTTTACTAGGGGTTTTGGGTAGGGATTTTAGTGTATGTGAGTGTGTTTGGAGTTTTGAGGTGTGGGTTAGGATAGGTAGGATTGTGAATGTGTCAATATTGAGAGTGGTGGTATTTGTATGTATGTGATGTGTGTTTGTGCAAAGGGAGTGTAGAATGTGTAGTGGTGTTTTTTTGTGTGTTTGTGTTTTTAGTGCAACCTCAGAGTTAGTATATATAAGTGGCGAGGGTGTGAGGGGCTTGTCCCCCCACATTGGGGGTGCAGGGGGTCCACATGTGTTTGTTTTGTTGTGTCTATGTGTGTTTTGTTGGTTTGTAGTGTAGGGAAGAAGGTGTATGTGTGCTTGTTTGTGTGTGGAGTGTGTATATGGTTTGAATTCAACGGTTTTGGGGTTTCAGGTTTTTTAGTTTTCATCTTTGCAGTCTTGAGATACTGAATTTCGATATTTCAGTATTTCACAATTGTAAAGTGAAACCATATCTATACCCCAATATTATTGACTGGCAGTTTTGGACTTTCATAATTTGGTAAGGTAATCAAATTGTTGAGACTGTATTGTTAAATGCATTTGCAAGCATGTGCATTTTGTGCATGTCTGCTGTGGGTTCAGAGGGTATATAAATTTTTTTTTCGGGTGCAGGTTAGGTATTTTTGAGGATGTCATTTTAAATTTGAAGTTGTTACTCACTTTATGATGGTGGAATACTGTATTTAGGGTAATTTTCATTACCTGTATTGGTGTGCAGTCTCAGAGGCAGTATTAATGTATTAGCTAGTGAGTGCCAGGGGGTGCAGGGTAGCCTGCCTCCACAAAACATACAATTTTTTGTATTTTTACTACATTAGATCCTAATGAAAGTAGTAATCCAGAGATTGTCACTCATTCATTGATATATACTGTAGATATATAGAGACAGGCAAGATAGATAGATTGATATATTGGAGCTTGTAATTCTTTCCGTTAAGAGTAATTGGAAAAATGTCTAGCTGTGGATAGGTCTTACTCCTTCCATATTCCCATGTAATATATTTGTTCAAAGTGATAATTTCTGTTTTCTTTTTTCATTCGTATAATTTGGGCATATTAAATATTGCCTAACTCATTCTTTCTTAAGTAATGTATTTTTATCTAAGCAATTAAAAAAGTTTGCAGCTGGTTATTTACTAAGTATTACTCCATAAGACAATATTTATTGCAAAATTATGAAAAATTGTTGACATCTACCTCCAGCAGGCCAGAATGCTTTATTACATGCTACTGTTTCAATTATGATTGCCTTATTAACAAGAGTGAAACAGTAGAACTAAAACACTGCGATACCACTCCAGTAGACTGTCCAAGAACCAAGATAGAAATTAAGAGTAAGTATTTATTAAGCGCTCACGCTGACATTGGTAAATTATTGATTGAACTGAAATGTTTTACTCGTAAATTAAACCTAGCTGTAATGTTAGGAAATGCTCCAAGAAATGTACATGATTTATCCATATCAAGCACATTTAATCCACCATTACACCCATTATTGAGTGTTTTTGAAAAAGTATGTGAGCTTGACTTTCGAAATTGTGTAGAAACTAATAGAAAAAAGTCTACCAAAAATGTGAACATTAGATTGGATGAGCAAGCATTTCTTAAAGACCTACAGCAACTCCCAGTCAGGGTGATGAAACCCGACAAAGGTGGGGGAGGTGTAATAATGGATATCAATGTTTATAATCAGAAAATGAAACAAATTGTGAACTATGAAACCTACACACCTGTCCCCAAAAATGAGGTTAATGTAGCATATGGGAGAATTAGGTCTTACCTAAATTACATGTTTATAGATGGTAGAATTGATAACCTGACATTAAATTACTTAATAATGCCCGCACCCAAAACACCAATTCTATTTGGCATACCCAAAATACATAAATGTATTGAAAACCCCATAAT